>NC_081406.1:632370586-632670586 GCF_030272615.1 Cryptomeria japonica
GAGAGAGAGAGAGAGAGAGAGAGAGAGAGAGAGAGAGGAGGGGTTGGGAGAGGGGAGAGGGAGAGGAGGGAGGTGGAGGGAGAGGAAGAGGGGGGTGGGAGAGAGAGAGAGAGAGAGAGAGAGAGAGAGAGAGAGAGAGAGAGAGAGAGAGAGAGAGAGAGAGAGGGGGGGGTGGGAGAGGGAGAGGGAGGGGAGAAGGAGAGAGAGAGGAAGAGGAGAGGAGAGGGAGGAGAGGGAGAGGGAGAGAGAGGGAGAGGAGAGGGGAGAGGGAGAGAGGGAGAGAACATGGGGGGAAGGGAGAGGTAGAGGGAGGGAGAGAATACATGATAAAAATCAAAGAGGAAGTTGCAGATAAGAAATAAATTCACTTACTTCTATAGAAGTGCAGACATAGTTGTAGTGGGGTATGGAGGGAGAGAAGAAGAGAAAGAGGGATGAGGTATGGAGGAAGGGAGGAGAGAGAGAGAGAGAGAGAGAGAGAGAGACGATACACTTACATGTGTATATATATGTTTAATATATTATATGTATATAAACATATTATATATACAATGTCATATTATACACATATTATATATTACATATATTATATGAATATACACATATTATACATAGAATATCATATTATACAATAGCGCGTACGTGCTGTTTATAGTAAAGATAGCGCGTACGTGTTGTTTAATGGGAAACACGCGCGTACACGCTTCTTACACTATAAATACCCCGTACGCGCTTTTTAAACCATACGTACCCCGTAAGTGCTTTTGACTTTTTAGGCTTGGAAATAGGCCTGGATGACAAAGCTACGGATTGGAAGTTTGATTTCCCTCCATTTCTCTCATTTTTGACGTGTTTTATTTTATCAACTTGGTTTAATCGACTTTGTCATCATCAGGTTTACACTTCATAAAGTGGGTATTTCTAAAATTGCCACCATATTTTCACCCATCTTCTGAGCTTTCTAAGCATATAATTTTTTTTCAATTTGAACAACAATAACATATTATTATTGAATTTCTTTTACTAGTGTCTCCATAGTTCTCACAGACATAGGTGCACCATTTTTTGAATAACTTTTGATATACGTATCCAAATTTAAAAAACTTTATATATTATTGTAGTGCACTTGATTCTTTACAATTCAAAAAAAAAAAATTGTATTTTCGATTTGTTTAGTGCAACTTATGCTTCACGCACGAATAGGTACCGAATTTTCAGGATGTGCTCGATTGGAAAAATCATTAAAAAGAAAATACTCAACAAAAAATTACAAAAAAATTCACATCTTCTAGTGCTCACTCTTAACTATCTTTCTGCGAAAGGATTTGTCAAAATACTAAATCTAACTATGACTTTTTTGATGCGCACGTCAGACACTATGTTATGTTTTTCAGAAGAAAAAAAAAAGAGGGTTAGTTTTTTGTGCGCGAAGGATTTGACCCCCTTAATCTTATCCAATTTTGAAAAAGTTTAGTAGTTTGGAAACTAGATTCAGAGTACTACAATATTTGTTCTTTGATTATCTTCATATCTTGAGTGGATGACTTTCAAATTTTGCCTCTAAGTTCAGGTTCACCTGATTTCAGAAAAAAAAAGTGTCCACTTATACCCCCCTTTTTGACCACCATCTTTGTGCATTTACCCAATGGTTTGATTTATAAATTTGATGAGGATAAATGGATGGTTGAGACTAGTTTGGGATGGAGGGCTAGGATTGCTTTCAAAGAAAATTTGAATTTGAGAGTGAGAAGAGATTAAATGGTAGTTCTTGGTGCATGGAGGGTTAAAATTGACTTGATTAGATGAATGGTGGGGATTAAAAGTGAGTTTGAGTTTGGATTGAAGATAGTTGGAGATGGGTGGGTAGGATTAGTCTAATTAATTTAATAGTTATGATTGAATGTTGACTTCATTTTGGATTAGTGACTTTTATTTACTTTAATTTTAAATTATGGATGTGACATGATTGTCTTGTTAGAATATGATGAATATGATGCAACTGATCAAAGATTTCAATATGAATATAATGTTGATCTAAAATAGTATGAGTTGCTTGCTCATCATTTTGAACAATTAAGGGAGCTCATGCAATATAAGTGAAGAAGGTTTGAACCTTCAAGTGAAGATGTTACACATTATTGAGGATAGTTAAAAGACCACAAATAATAATTGTTGTCCTTTGATGTTGATCTTGAGGTCTCCTAATGGGATGTGACGATGAATAAGATCGTAGAGCTACTAGTTTTCTCCTTCGCCTTTCTTCTATTAAGGATCTAAAAAGTAATTTGTCACATGGAGGGAGGAGACAAGTGATACATATGTGAAAGTCAAGGAAACTCTTCAAAAAGCACTAATCTTAGTAAGTCCAAATTATTATGAGCCTTTCTAGATCCTCCCCTCTAATCCACTCTATATTGTTGATGTTATTTTTCTTTAAGAGGACAAAGATGTGAATGAGCAACCCATTGCACTTATTAGCAAATCTTTCTATGATGGTAAGTGGAGGTATGCACCATAGAATAATAACATAATATCCAAGGGAGATATTTGAGAAGAATTTATTTGAATCGATTCATGAATTATTTAAGATAAGATGTCAATTAGCTTAGTAGCTACTAGTGCACATGTTTAAACATTTAGATCAATGATGATACTACTTCCATCCACTCATAATGCATGCTACTCCAAACTCATCTTTAATCGTATTTATTAATTAATTAGAAATCACAATTCAATATATTTTTTATTTTCAATTAATTAATAAATATGATTAAAATGTGCATCCTCATGTCTTGATAGGCATTGCCCTTCCTTTTGTCTCTAAAGATCTTGAAAATGCAATATAAAATTGTTATCTTTCAAACATGATAATATCTTTTCCTTCTATGAACCATGAGAACCTCTTCTCTATACATAACCACTACAATTCCATCTTGCAATATCGAAAATTCCCCCTCTTCCAAAACCCTGTGCTATCTAGAACGTCAAAAAAACGCCTGTGCGGCGACGATGCATTCAATAGTCTTGCATCCTTCCCGTGCAATTTCGACCATTGATCTGTGTAAGAATAATTCTAAACGAATAATGATGATTAGAGACGTAATTTCCAAGATCCCTCGGCGGCAACGAATTTATACTATGAAATCGACCTTCTTGTGTAGGATTTATACTAATAGCTGCTCTTCTCACCCTTCAAGCGATGGCCACCTGGTAATTCTTGTTGCAGAGATGGAGTCGGACAAGACGATGTTGTGGTCGATGATGGGTCTCATGTCCCTGCAATCCAAAACGCTGCCCAACCTTCTCCACCAAATTTACAATCTCTGGAAGAAGTGTCAAGAAAATTCAAGTGCATACTCTAACATAGAAATCCCTGAGTTCGAAGAAGCCTCCAACAAATCATTCAATGAAATATACCGTTCTGTGCGAATGTATGTGAGCAGCCTTGATGCAACAGCAAATGCCCCCGCAGTGTTCATCACGCGACTCATGCGGAAAATGAAGCCGGTGTTTAGCCTGCCCTCTCAACACACTGTCAATGACGACTTCCAGGGAGCCCGAGTGTGGTGGACACACGTTGTCAACACTAACAGCGATGAAAACAAAGAGAGAAGAGTAACAGATGGCGGAAGAACCGAAGGTTCCGAAAGAAAGTATGTCTTGAAAATTTCCAACAGGGACAAAGCTAGGGTTTTATCATCCTACATCGAACACATCTCAGAGTTTGCAGACAACCTGCAGAGGAGCAGCAAGGAGAGGAAGCTCTTCAGCAATGTCGAGAGTAGAGAGGACCGTGGAAGCTGGAGCTCGGTGGCATTCAAGAACCTCTCCATTGAAACACTGGCCCTCCAATGTTTTGTGCAGAGATTTGGAAGATGGAGCTCGGTGGCGTTCAAAAATCCCTCCACTTTTGAAACTCTAGCCCTCGAGCCCTCGCTTAAACACAAGATTAAGGAGGACCTTGACTGTTTTCTGCAGAGCAGAGAGTCTTATCACAGGACGGGCCGCGCATGGAAGCGAGGTTATCTTCTGTACGGCCCTCCTGGTACTGGCAAGTCTAGCGTCATCGCCGCCATTGCCAATTACATGAACTACGATGTTTATGATGTGGAGCTCACCATGATAGCCGACAATTCCAAACTCCGTCAGCTCCTGCTCGCAACCTCAACCAAATCTGTTATCGTCATTGAGGACATCGACTGCGCTGCCGATTTCATGCCCACCAAGGAAATGGGCAGGGGACCCTCTGAGTCTACCATCACTCTTTCTGGCTTGCTTAATTTTGCAGATGGGCTTTGGTCCAGCTGCAGCGAAGAGAGGATCATGATTTTTACGACCAATCACAAGGACCGACTCGATTCTGAGCTGCTCAGAAGTGGTCGAATGGATATGCATATACATCTGTCTTACTGTGAGTTTGAGGCCTTTAAACAATTGGTTTATAATTACTTGGGTCTGGGGGATCACTTGCTATTTCCGTCTGTAGAAGAGAAGATGAAATCCGCAGGGCGCCTGACTCCTGCAGACATCTGTGAAATTCTGATTCAGAATAAAACTGATCCTGATTCTGCAATTAAAGCTGTTATTGATGCTCTCGATGCAGGAATTTGCAGTACAAGTAAGAGTCTAACTGACTCTTCTGAAGATTAAAATGAGAAAGAATCGTCATTGTCTCTGACATCTTCAGCATTAGAGGATTTATTCCAGTGGGCGTAAAGAGATCTAAGTATGAGTTTAAGTAAATCAGGTTCTTTTGGGTTTATATTGATATAGTTTAATGGAAGAACGCTGCATATGCAAGTAATTTCAGAAAACAAAAACATCCGAGATTTATTTCAGTATACAATGAAGAATGACATCTCAGTTTTTTTGGTGAGTGTTGGTGTTTATAGGTTGTAAATCTAAGATTTTCATAATTCATGTTATATTCTTATGAAATTTTTTGGATTCGATTGTGTATATTTTTTTCCCATCAACGTTTCGATCATTCATCATCGTAATAATGTTGTATAAGGTAATTATGAGATTCAGACCAAGTAGGCATTAAATCGAGTAAAATCAAGAATGAAATGGAGATAAAGCGACATTTTCAAAAGTGCATGATATTGATAGGAGTTTGATTTGACGAGTAGAGAAAAGTTGTAATGGCCAAGTTCTGCAATCTTATGTTACTAGATGTAAATTGTATCATGTGATGGTAAAAGATCATACAATAAGAGATGAATAGTGGCCCCCAGTTTTCCCCTAATGTGACCTCCTAGCAAAACATTAGTGAGTAAAATGGCAATTTACCAAATGTTATCCTATAAGATCAATATAAATAAAATAGCATGGTGTAAGATAGGAGCATGCAAGTGTGGTATAGAAAATTGATCATAAGATGTCATTTGGAACCACAAAATAACAAATTATATGTGAGCTAGTATCATCATAGAATTTAGTATCATCATTTAATTTGAGGACTATAGTTATTGTGGCAATCTATGAGTCTTTAACAAGAGCTTATGATGCTAATTCTTTCGGTTCCTGTAAAATTTAGTATTGTGATGAGATTGTATTCAAATTGGTCAAAATGGAGCCATGTGAGTGCTTCCACAAGACATATATATACATATACATATACATATATATACATACATATATATATGTATATACACGTGTGTGTGTGTGTGTGTGTGTGTGTGTGTGTGTGTGTGTGTGTGTGACAACAAGTAGATTATGGATCATATTCTATGTTGTGTTAATGTTGTTGAACAATAATGATAGGGTTTTATTTATTTAAGGAAAATAAATAAGTCATATTGTTGGTTGTGAATCAAGTGTATGCATGGCTACTCAAGCTCAAGTTTGGCTGAGAAAAGATTACTTTTATAAATGGATTACATCATATTATGAGATCAATTTTAAGCATTGTTTTACCAAATTATTAATTTTTTGTTAATTCTTGATGGCCACGGAAGTCATTTTGCTTTGATAATAATTGAGAAAGTAAGACTATTTTGATTGACTTATTAATATTGATGGCCTACACATCTTACAAACTATAGTGAGTTTATGTCAATAGGTTTTCCTCATTCAAGTCACATTTAAAAAGTGAAAGAGACACGTACATAACTAAATATTCAAATTTTGACATTAAGAGAGAAGACTAGACACAAATTGATAGCAAAGAATTTGAAAAGCATTAATTGTTAAAAACCATAAAATAAATATTGAAGAGGATGAGAAATTGGCCCCTTAATTTAGATGCACTCATGAAGTCCATGCATACCAACTAGATGTTTAAATAAAGAGTGAAAAATAGTTGATGATCTTGATTGATGAGAGGAGAACATATATATACAAGGATTTAAATGTGCAATTATCATAGAGAAATATGTAGTTGTAATAATTACAAAAATTGCTAATAAATACAATTAAACTGTAATAATATATTTTTTATGCTAACATTCCCCCTAATTAATTTGTTCCTGCAAATGTACCCCAAAATTATCAAATTTCACCTTGCCAAGGTGTCCCCCCTCAAGACTAACATCACACAAAAAGAGAAAGTCGATTACACAAAAGAAATACACATTCTTGAGAAGATCTTTCTTTGAAGAAACAAATCTTGAATTAGGTGGAACTCCATCAAGTTGTCTTGTGACCCTTGGAAGGGTGTAACTTCAAGATGAGTTCTTGAATTCTCATACTACCATCTCCTTAAATTCTCGAATTATTGGACAATAATCTATATTGAACTACACTCATAAAGATCCACCAAGTTGTCTCGTGAACCTCAAGAGGATATATTTCTCAATCACGGCTTCATCACTTCACTAAATGAGAATTCATATTGAGTGGACACCAAATGCCTTACATGTCTTCAAAAATAAAACTTCATAATATATGCATTCTTATAATCTGTCAACATAATAAGGAAAGCGAAAAACAAGGTAAAATATATGTTTCTCATGCAAAACACCATCTCAAAGCTAGAAGCAAAAATGAGATGATGAAAATTCCTCCAATCTTCGATGCCACTAGCCTCCATATTTGAAGGCTCAAAGTACCAATCCATTCTTAGTACCTTCAAAATAATAATCATGAACAAAAACATCATCCTGTGGATCCTTATCCTCATCCTAAACAAAGACTAAGCTAACTTCATTTGATTGATCTTCAATCTCCTGCTACAACTTTGATACAAGATGGAGAGCAACAATTGCTTGATGATCTTATTTCATAATAGGAGAACATATACATATATACATATATAAAAGGAGAAATATGAAATTATCATAGAGAAATGTATAGTTGTCATAACAATGTAGTTGTAATAACTACAATAACTACTAATAGGCATGATAAAAATGTAATGGTCTCTTTGCTTTAGCAGTTATGCAATGGTTTAGGCCTCTCTCGGTTTAATTTAATCAGAACTATGATAAAAATGTAACAACTTCCTAAATTAACATTCAATTCAGTACATATAATTACGTTTGTATTTTCAAAAATATTCTTCTTATTTTAGGTTTAGATGTGTCATAAAGAGAGGTTAATAACAACCAACAAACAATACCTTCAAGGAGAAAAGTTTGCATGAACACTTAATCAATTGAGCTATAATTTTATGGTTTAACATCAATTAATATTTTTTCAAATCATATAAGTGATTTCCTTGAAGAAAGTCAACATAATTATCAAGGAAAGGGACTTGTTCTTCTCATCGATCCAACCCAACTATCATAGCTAGTGGAGGAGGTTATGACCATTGAAATTCCTTTGAATTTTGATTTCAACCAATATTTGATTTCTATATCCATTAAAAACAATGCATACATCTCGACTAGTATAATTTTTTATTGATTGTAGAGATTGGGAAGTAGAGGAAATGATTAAAAAAATTCGAGAAATTGAGAATTTTAAGTCGAATGTTAGTGAAGGGAAAGTTGAGATTAAAGAAGAATCTAACTAACCATTGCAATCCCAAGATAGATCTAACATTAGATAATATTACCTAGCTCCTTAAATTAATCGTATTCATCTAGTAAAGGACACCTAAAATAGTCGAGTTGATTTTTAACTTAATCGATATCTCAACTTATTAGAGGCTATTAATAGAGCAAGAGGAAAGAAAGAAATTGAAATCTAAATACTAAACCAAGAAAGAAAACAACATTCCTCCTCTTAGGAAGAAACAAAACCAAGATAGCATGCACAATGCCTTCCCAAAGATAATTTTTTCTCTTCTAAAGATAAAGTGACCTCCTCCAAATGTTGCTCAATAGTATCCACACTCATATGTCAAATTGTGAAAAATGATCATGTACAGAAAGAGAAAGAAGGTTAGATTGTTCCCTCACAACAGCTAGGGAAGGATCATCTCCATCAAAGTGAAGATGAAGGCAATCAATGGTGTCTCCCAAATATAAAATGTGAGACTCCACAAATTAACCTATAATTTCTATCAAGTAATTATCCTATGTAGCCATCTCTAGAAGATAATGCATCTTTGTAACATTGAATTAGAAAAAAGACAATTTTATGGAAACATAAGCTCATATCATTACATATACTAGTAGATGAAGGAGATGGAATATCATTTACACATATCTCTAGAACCTCAAAAGATGAAATAACTCCAAGATTCAAATTACCATATTGGATCTCCTCAAATGTGTCTTCACTAGATGCCTTAATGTGTACAATATCTGAAGGAACAATGGGAGAAAAATATGAGGTGTAGACTTGAGATTAGTGATCCCCAACTGTACAACAATATATTTGTTGTGAAAAAATTGAATGATAATAGAATCCCAGTGTGAACTCAACGTTGTTTTTGGCTCCACCATTAGTGATCTGATAGATAGAAAGTATATTGATTGACAATTAAGGCACACAAAGAACATCATTGAATGATCTATCATCCATGTCAATAGACCACTTCCCATAAATATACATATATGTGTTGTTAGGCATCAAGATGTGTGGTGATGAATACGACTAAATCAAGAGAACATACAATGTGATGAAGCCACATGATGAGAGGCTCTAGAATCAAGTATCCAACTCTTTAACATAGAATCTGCAACAACAATAAGTGCTTGCACCTTATGTCTCTTTGAATTTTTTGAAGAAGAGGAAGATGAAACCCCTAACATTGTTGAAGTAAACCTGATTTGACTCTTCTTAAGGAGAGGTTTCAACTCATCAGTTTGTTTTGAATAATATTAAAGTGTTCATCATGCCTTGATTTCTTGAAATAAGCACACTTAGGATTCTCCTTCTTAGACGATTCCCCCTAAGAGAGAGAGGATTCAGATTCTTTATATATAGTTTGTTCTTTTCCTTCCTTTGCTTCTTATCAAGATTCCTTGTTTCTTTCTATATCTTAGGCTCACTATCCACCAATGCTTGTGGTCTAGAATATTTGATTAGACCCATGTGAACTAACTTTGCTTCCTCTTAGATTAGGAGATTCACAAAATCATCCAACTTAGGATCACACATGATGCTTCTATAGAAAATCAATGAGTATGAAAGCTAGAAACAAATATTGAATACTCAAAACCAAGCTTGGATAACACATTAAGAATCAATTATAAATCCTCTTTTCAATATTGCAATCTTTGAGATATGTTATTTATTACTTGATTTTGGAGATGTAATCTTAGATGTGATCAAAACCTTTCCAAGTCAAGATTCATTAAATCATTGCAAATATGATATCCCCTAATCTTATATCTTGTATCATTGAATTTTTCAAAAGCCTCTCATGCCTCTTTTGGTGTTTTATATGATTCGATATGAAATTGCAATCCAAAAGAGACTAATGAATGTATATGCATTCAATTTTTTTCTCATGTTTGATCTCTCACCTTGTCAATTCATTAGGATCAATAGGTTGAGAAATTGTTTCCTTTAGAGTGATAAGATAACCCTTTACTAGGTAAGTGCACAAAGATGGGGGATCGAAAAGGGGTCTGATGCCATTTTTTCCTAAAATCAGCAAAGTCTAAACTTCAACGAGAAAATGAAGATAGTTACACTCAAAATGTGAAGATGTAGCAAGAACAAGAGTTGTAGTACTCTGAGTCTACTTTCAAAATTACTAATTTATTTTTAAAATGATGAAGATTAAGGGTTTAAAAAAGGGGTAGGACACAACGTGGTCCTATTTTTTTCAAAAAAAAACATAACATAGCACCTGATGTGCTCCCCCTAAAATGTCAACTTTTATTTGGAATTTTAAAAATCGCTCTAGTGAAAAATTAACTATCACTATGTAGTTTATGTCAGTTTTTTTGGCTAATTTTTTAAAGAATATATGATTTTTTACTAATTTTCGAAGTGGACACATCCTAAAAAACTAAAATTTGAGTGTGTGCCCCCCTAAAATTTGTGAAAGCTAATCGAAAATCATTTTTTCTTATTTAAAAAAAAATTGTGTAGGATGGAGTTTAGTTTATAAAAATGTAATTTGTTTCAAAATTTGATGAACAAGTAAAAATATATGCCCAAAATACGACATGTTGGTTTTTGACAAAAAACAAACACACTAACAAAAGGAATTAGAGATTAAAAGACCTTCACATAATCTAAATATAAAAAGAATTATATAGTTGTATAGCTAGGAGACAAATTAACGTCATCATGGTGTTTATTTTTGTTTCCATTGAAACATGTGCAAACTTGACAGAAAGCACAAACAAAAATGTTAGAAATTTTGCATGTTTTTAGAAAAACATGTCTCAAGCCTAAGAAGGACATCCAAGCCTTTGGGCTGGATTCCCAATGTAGATCCAACCCTAAGGTTTGGTGTTTTCCAAGGCTCTCACTTTAGTGCAAGCCATATTTGGCTTGCGCCAAATTTAAAAAAAAAACACATTTTTTAAGTTTGGTGCATGCTAAATGTATTGCATTAACAATTTTTCTATCTCACTCGCTCTCTTTATCAGTGCAATTTATACATATATAATATAACATTTATGTACTTTAAGTTATTTTTTATGTTATATTAGTAGGATTTTTAAGAGTGGTTTCAGATCTCTAGAACTTCTAATGTAGATTCTAGTTTTTAGAATATCATGTAAATTTCAAAATTAGTCAAATTTTAATAATCAAGATGCTGCTATTTCTCTCTCTCTCTCTCTCTCTCTCTCTCTCTCTCTCTCTCTCTCTCTCTCTCTCTCTCTTGCTGTACCTTCCTCCCTCTCTCGTTGGTCTCTCCCTCTCTTTCCCTCAACCCCTCCCTTCCCCCCCCCTCTCTCTCAACCCCTCTCTTTCTCCCTTCCTCTATGACTTCCATATCGATTTCTATACATTATGCATAATTATATAGATTTAGGAGTTCAATTTGATATTTTCTCATTGCATGAACACAAAACAAGAAAAAAAAGCAATCAACCATAACAAGATTACCCCTCTCCAAATTACTCAATCAAGACTCCAACTCAAAAAAATATGATGTGGCACTTTATGCTCAATGCATTTTTAGGTGCTAGATGCTAGAAACTAGGAACTAGACTTGATAATGGTACATATAGATGCCAAAATTTGGCCATAAGATCAAAGTACATTATTTATATAGTATGGGATCAATCTAATCACACCACTATAAATTACAAGAAAAATCATGTACTTAAAAAAATGGCACCCAAAAATATTATTGTACGAGGAAAAAAGAGTCGGGCCAAAAGTTATCAAAGTGAGAACTTCTAAGCAACACGGGTGAGAATATACAATTTTTGAAAAGAATGATTATGCCATTATGAAGAGCACAAAATTCTACCTAAAATAACAACATATAAAAATTTTCAAGAAAAGGAGGTCAGATGACTAAGTTATGAGCCTTCAAAGTTCTCCTTCCAAAATCAAAATAAAAATGGTGAAGGGGCCAATTTTGAAAAGGCATTGCTGACATTATATTGACGTTAGTAGAAAAAATATTCTCTTGTAGGCAATCAAATGGAATATTCTAGGCTTATTCTTTCACTAGTAAATAAAATATTGACGGAATCAGATGCCCATGATATTCTCTTAGGGTGTTGTTGTGTTGGTGGGTTAGTACAGTGGGGTCATTGTGAGCTAATGCTCTCCTACCATGTAGTGACTTGTTGTTAGCAGCTGCCTCCACAAGGATTACATAAGCAATACCCCTACATACTACAATGTTTTAATTTTTTTTTAAAATTCTTAATATAAATAAAAAAACATTTTTTTTTAATTTACATGAGCTATATGCCAATGTTTATGATTGTGCAAGTGTACTATAATGAATCTTTGATTGTGTAGGGAATATTCTTTACATTGTGATCCATATAATTGAGGAGGGGAAAAAATTATTGACGACCCTGGGTGACTTGCTTCGATTTTGAAAAAGTAATAGTCGATCTTAGGGTTCTTGGGCCTTCTGAGTGCGAAGAGAAGATCTATTTTGACTCAAAATTTTCCAAAATGGTAGGTACCTTTTGGATTTGGCAACCACCTCCCAGCTTCAAACCCTCATAGATATGGCCTTCAATGTCCAATTTGGATGAAATAAAAGGAAATACTAGCTTTCTTGAACACTATAAGCTTAATGATGAGGTCATATTTGCAGCAACAAACTTCAATTTTGACTTGCAATACAAAGACACAAAGAGGAAACTCCTGAATCTAGTATTTCTTCAAAAAAAATTCTCTAGATCATCAATCAATGAAAGAGAAGAGCATACTTAATTTTTCAAGATTTACCAAGATTTTTAACCTAGATCTCTTAATTAAGACTAACAAGAAGAAATACCACAAGCTTTGATATCATGTAAGAGTTGGTATAGAATGTTGTATGTCATTCAAGATTAGTTGAAGGTTATAGCCACCAAAGATATATGCACTTCATGAAAGCACAAGAGAGATCAACAATGAAAGAATAATGCTATTATATCAAGGATCAAATGATAGGTTAATAAAAACATGAATACATTTCAAAGGGTCCCCCTTTGTTATATAGAACAAGGTGCACATAAAGTTGCATACTTCAATGTGTCTTGTGTCTTAATTGTATGACTTGAGACAACATGATATAATAAATGACCTAAGAAACAAGAAGTAAATAAGATAAGATCACATGAAAAATAAGACTTCTAAAAAGATTCATAGGACCTATGTGTGCCATAAGTGAACTTAAGTAATATGTGTGAAATTAGGAACTAGATGAAGAACTAGCTAGGTGAAAAAACCCTTTCACACCAACGAGAACATATTAAAAGGACAAAAGTAGAAAAAAGTTATTTTCCAAAAAATGAAAGGGCAAGTAAATTGAAAAGAAAATTGCAATGATAAGAAAATGAGAAACAAAAAAATCAATAGAGGAGAGAAGGAATAGAAAAATGATTCACAAAGGTTGCAATGAGAATAAGATTTTTAAAAATAGATTGAAATGGTAAAGAAGGAATTTAGAGAGGCAAAGATGTTCGATCACTTTGTTAGATCCTTCTCTTATCCAACATGCTTCTACCCTCTATATTACACCATGATGACTTTTACAAGTTTACCCAAGTGTATTCGAGTAGTGGTCTAACTTATCTTGCGTATATGCACGAAGTTGTGGTACCAAAAAGGTGCCACACTTCAAAAAAATAAAAAAATGGTCATAAGGTGCGCGCCTTATAACCTTTGAAAACTTTAAAAAACCCAAGTCCACATTTTGGATGCATTCTGCATTCCCAAACCCATGTTTTGGCATTTTGGGGTGCCATTTTCTTGCGCTCACCCTTTGTAGAAGCTTGATATTGGGCACTAAGTTGTCCATCTCTCATTAAAATGACACCACACCATCGAAGAGCTCGAAGAGGTATGTATTTTTGTTTTCTTATTGTCATTTTTTTAAATTAATTTTAAGATTAAACTAGATTTATTGATTTAAATTTATTTTCATTATCAGGAAATGAGATTAGACAAGAAAATATTGAAAACACTCAATCACCTCCTCATGAAGACCATATTGAAGAAGAAGCACATCAAGAACCTCCTACAATCCCTAGACATCCCATAGGTACACAAGAAAATCTATTAGGTCAAATAGAAAATAGCCAAAAAGAGCTTGAAGGTTTAATCACAAAGCTAAAAGATCCCACTAGAACAAACTCCCATAGGACAAACCTTGCCAGTTCTTTGCAATCTATTGTATCTCACATACAATCAGTAAGTGGGCAAATAAATTTTTGGTCTAGTAAGAAGGAAGAACAAAAGAAATTTTATGCTGACAAATTATCATACGTGACAATGAAGAAAAAGAAAATTAATAAATTTGACTTGTGTTCTCTTTTTACGGACCCCCGAATGAATCAACCTTTACATCCTGGATGTAGGAGATTCCCTATTCATTGGTGTCATCATGAAGGGATTAAGAACAATATTTGGGATATGTGGTGGATGGTATTTGATCAGCCCCATGCAATAATCATGAGGTACCCCAATACTTTTTGAGAAAACTGTACTGTGAGTTTGTCCTTAATGAGATCCCAAACTATTTTGATTTTCTAGATTTCCAAGGTAGAGGTGGGGGTTCCTCACATGATAGAGAGGGTGCACAACGTGACCCAAATATCCCACCAAGACCCTTGGCTAGACCTATGGTGGAGCATGTTATTATTCCTTCCATTGTGAAGGAGAGTATTAAGGTCGAAACTCTAGACTCCATTAGCTCACTCACTCAGACCCTTATAGTATGTTAGGCCTCTAGTAGAGGGTGATGCAAGTGATGCGAGTGATGATGGTGATTCTTCTAGGCATCGAGTTCCAGCCCATTTTTGTCGATCTTGTGGTTCTCTTTACACTTATGGTCCTGATAGTTCTGAGAATGCACATGCACAAGCGGAGTTTGCTACAGAGAACATTGTCATGACAAAATCCTTGTTGAACGAAACATTTGGCATTGATACCCAGGTGAGTTTCATTACAAGTTCATTTCATTCTTTTTATTAAATTTTATATGGAAATTTGAGAATATATCTAAATTAGTAAATTATTATGATAAAAAATCAGGGTCAAACTATTCACAATACTAGCAACATTCCTGCAGCACCCTTTTTCACGACTTCGTTGACTCCACATGTATACAACAAGTGGAGAAATATAATTATTATATGTAGATAGTTGAACCTTATGTGAATGATTTTCTAATTACTCATTTTGGATGTCAAATAGTTTGATGCTAGAGCTTGAACATCAACACCTCGCAGTGTATTTCATTGACAATCTTTCACCCAGGTAAGCAATTTATCTTTAATGTTGTTATTAAATAATATAGATAGTTTTGGTGATTAATCAATATACTTTGTTTAATTTTCAGATGTTGACATCAGAGACTCCTCCTGTTGTCTGCGCGTTAATGGAGCGCGGTGCTATTGCAGCAGTAGCAAGTTCAACTAGTTTGACAAAAGTATGAAACATATTTGTAAATTTAGTAAATTTAGCATTACATTTGTTATCTTAATAATATGTTATTGAAAATTTTAACGACACTTGTATTTAGTTTAATTTATATTGTGATGCTTACAGGAGGGGCTTGTCACTATAGATCATGAACGTGCACCTGTTGTGGATGAACATCATGATTATTTGTATGCGGTAAGTGACTATTCTATTATATGTCATTCTAAAATTCAATTTTTGTATATGCTAACATCATTCTTTTCATTGTATCAGGTGGAGCTACAAAAAAGTCTGGAGAGGAGGTTGAGTGGACGTACTCGAAAGACACCTGCATCATATACATCTCCATCCCCTCGACAGGCAAAGATATCTCGTGATCTGTTTCCTTCCCCTAGAGGGAAATGAATAGAATAGGGTCCTACGTTGTATGCCTATATGACAATTTTGAACATATGTTCTGTATTACGGATATGTGACATTCTATGTCCATATGGCTTTTGGCAAGCTCCTACTTGACTTTATTGGATACCATGTTGTATGCCTATATGGCAATTTTGAACATATGTTTTGTATTACTGTAATGCCTCGCCAGGAACCCCAAAGGAAAACCCACAACAAGGGTGAAACTATTTTTTTTTTAAAGTACTAACATAATAGGTGTATTAAACACATCATGCATGATAACACAAGAGAAAGACTTACACCAGAATTCCTTAAGGGTTACCAATGAAGAATTAAAACCAAAAGATAAATTCCACAATTAAGGTTAATCCAATAATCCATCATTAACTCAATGATCACAAGAAGCCATAAACAGTACATATTACACCATTGAAAGATTGAAAGGATACAATATAATCTTTTCAATAAGCATGTACACATAACATAAAGGAAACTGATAAATAACATCCCGAACAAAGGATTACATTGCTCTTCCAATACATGGCTTCTCAATATACATATAAAGATACAACTTAACCAATTCCAAGGTTAGAAAAGATCAAGATACAATGACCACATAGGTCTCCAAATAACAATAATCAACAAAATATGAGATAAGCATGAGCCACGATCCACCGAAACACCTGCGAAGCCAATCCTCGCATGAAGGTACAAACAAGAACATCCGATGGGAAGTGACACTACCACCCGACCATGTAATTCCCAAAATGGAATCACCCCACTGTGTTAGGAGATAGTTGAGGACCCTCAAGCAAGAAAAAGCATGACATGGTCGACAAAACAATAAGACTCCATGACAACACAAAATGACTCCACAATAATCCCGGTGACTCAATATCACAAATACATAAGTGAACCTAAAAAGAGAGTGTCATCGTATAGCTTATGATGGTTACCATGGTCAGCCTCCATAGGTCCCGACCCCCATCCTGGGTTATCCTGGTAACCTTTCCCGAACCTCCAGCTCCAGCTAAGTCTCATGCAGACCCTACCAACCTTTCATGAGGACAAGGTGGTTGGTTTTCCATTCCAGGCCTTCTCGCTACATTATGAGCCCTGTACAAGCACTCACCTATGCGCGAGGTACAATATCTTATAAATGTTTGAGAACTACCCACCTAATCAATTAATTAGATTATCACTTTATTATTTGACTTTCGATGGGTTATCTTGCCAACCACTTTGGGCGCGACCCCCACTCGAAAGCCACTCTCTCAAAGGACACTAAACAAACATGGTCACTCCACGAGGACCCTATGGCGAAGCAGGCAACCATAACACCACTATCCAAAAACAAGTGGTCAAACAAGGACATACTGACTCTTAGTTAACCATAAGGCAAAGACACTACGTGGTTAAGACAACGAAGTCATCATATATCACTTGGTCAAAGGTACCAATTACGCCACCACAGGACGACTGAACCACTACACAGACCAGAATTAACACAATATAACTCTTGCAAGGAAAGCTAATTTCACTAAGTCCGCACTTAGACAATCTTTGAGAAAATCAGCATCATAAGTACTTGCAACATCATTGATTGAAAATTAAATAAAACACTCTTTGACCATTCACATCTTTTCAATTTCCAAATCAATATTCCATCAAGGATAAAATTCACGTTAATTACTCAACCGAATAAAACATGAATTCCTAACAGGCATTTAATTAATTTCCAGAATATATCCAAATTAACCAATTTGAATTACTAATTCATGCCTTGATTTTCATTGATAAATTTATTAATTCACATAATAAAAATCACTTGAAGATCACTATCTATTTAACATAAAAAACCACTTAAAAATATTTCATTTAATAAAAATTAAATTCATAGCACATACCAGTAAGGGTACAAGGTCAAGCGGGGGTCAAGGCCAACCCGCAACAGTGACACTACCTGTTGGTAGTACTGCTACCGTTGGTAGCAAGCCTACCGACCGGTAGTGTTGCTACCGCCGGTAGCAGCCGCTACCAACTGGTAGCGGTACTGCCGACCGGTAGTACCACTACCGTTGGTAGAAGCCGCTACCGATCGGTAGCACTGCTACCAACCGATAGCGGTATTGTCGATCGGTAGTACTACCACCTGCGGGTAGCAGACACTACCGACCTGCGTGGTGGGACTAGCCCGCCATGGGGTAAGGTAAGGTCAACATATAAAATAAATACATGCTTCAAAAGCATTAAAAATCAATACGCCCAAAATCGTTTAATCATGAAAAGGATTCATTCTCTGATTATTTCACGGGCACACACACACATAGTGCCAAGATCCAAATTCCGAATGGATATACCAATACGGTAAATGGTGAAATAAGATCACACAAGAACCCCAAATATTGGGCAATAAGATAATAGGTGGCACACAACAAACTAAATCCAATTCATTCTATTCCAAATAGAAGAGGCAATCTAGGAAGTTGATTTTCAAGAGTACAAAAACATACAACAAATAGAGAAATGAACCATTTCTTTCCTATAAGCAAACATATGATTTAAGCTTTACAAAATCAACAATAACAGGCATTTCTTCTTCCATTCCAATCATTCCACAAGATTCTACAGGAAGATTTGCATTTTCCTTCATACACAGGAAGTAACTGAAAAATCAAATTTAAATTTTCAAAACAAGAAGAGATTACCCAACCTTGAAGCAAACTAGAAGCAAAATGGTGGAAGAATCTCAGTCCTTGCAAACCAAATCAAATTCCAGCTCCTCTTCTAGAATGTTTTTCCAAATTTCTCTTCCCAAATTTCTGCCTCCTCTTCCCGTGAATTTCCAGGAATATATGGGAAAATAATTTCAACCTAAACTTTCTAGGTTGAAAGTTTTCTCCACCAATCAGATTAAATTATTTTAAAAAGTAAAAATCAATCAAATTTCTCTTTTCCAAAAACAATTCTTTTCCAACAATTAAAATGCAAAAGTCAAATGGAAAGGTTAAAGGAAAAGCTTTTATTAAATTTCCTATTTCCAAAATACTTTCTTTCAACATAAGCATTTAACATCTAAATGGCTAGGTAGTTATATATTTCCTTCCACAAAATATATTAATGCAACTTTACACAATGAAATAAGCCATTTAACCATTTAATCTAGCAAATCATTAGTTTAATTAAATCAATAATCTCGAAGCTTAATAATTAACTAGTTACGCAAACATAAGATAGTATCATCCATTCAATTAAATAACCATTCAGATGAACGAAAACACGCAAAATGAAGAATGATCAAATGACGACTCTCAAATGACCAAACCAAAGCACTATGACTCGCATACCGGCCAGATGGGAAAGACAACCGACTGACAACACTCACACGAGTGTAACTGCAGGTCAAGCTAGGGTCCAACAACTATCTCCTCCACTCCCATCAGACATATAAGGTACGCTCAGACCTGTGACACCAGGTGGAGTCGATACCTCGTACCTACCTGGTACTTGTACCTGCAATGTCCTGCACCAAAGAACCACATGTGCATATAGACAAATATATATATATAGACACGACACACACACCGATGAAGGAGAATTGTGACGTTCCCTTTCTCACCGGAGTGAGTGAAGGAAAATCATCTCCTCGCATCCCATACACATGCAAACATGCAACACATAAATAATGCATCGCACATATAAGATAAGAGTGTCAGTCCATGATAATAATCCATAAAATAACATTAATCATAAGCATTGAGATACTACATAAAATCATACACCACAAATCCAAATAAAGCATGAAATTACGTCGCATGAAATCTGAATCAATATACAATAATGTTCCACTGAAGTCCATAAAAAATATACAAAAAGAGTCTGATCAAGGAGGGATACTACAATTACGAATATGTGACATTCTATGTCCATATGGCTTTTGGCAAGCCCCTATTTGATTTTATTGGATATCATGTTGTATGCCTTTATAGTAATTTTGAACATATGTTTTGTTTTATGAATACGTGAAATTCTATGTCCATGTGGCTTTTAGTAAGCCTATTTGTCTATATTGGATATATTTGATAATTTTAACAGTATACAATGTTGTATAGATTTATAGCTTTTTGGTTAATGCAAATCATTTATCATGGTTATGCATAATTGCAGTACAAATGATTAAATGAATAATTGCACAAAGTTTATTGTTACTTAAGCTTTGAAACTAAATATGTGTTTGTAATCCAAGACACAAGCTTATGGAGATCAACACAAATTCAATAGTTATAATCAAAATAAGACTATATAAAGGAAACATGGAAAGAAAAAAAATTAGACAATGTAAGACACCATTGTACCAATACCCATTCTAAAAAAATTGCATAGCCCATTCACTTCTATTCATCTAATACATGCACTTAAGTGATTTCGCTGCTATGGTGTGGCCTGCAACGATCGAACGAGTTGGAGAGAAAAACGAAGACATTCCTAGTGTAAACCCAGCCACCCCGATGCGTACGAGTTGACGGTTCGGTGTCACGACGAGTGGATTGAAAGATGGGGCATTGTGCAACTTTTCATTGAACTCATCTGACGCTTTTTGTCGCAATCGAGAAAGTGTCGCCACGAGCAACTGGATCTAAGTCTACCTAAACCGAGAGAGGATTTTTTAGAGTACCATAACATGACCCCGTAGGATCAGACGACTTGGTCTTATGATTAATAGGCGCCAAGAAACGTGATGTCGAATATTGACAACTTTGAGCAACTTGAGCACTTAGGTGATTTCGCTGCTAGGGTGTTGCCTGCAACGATCGGACGAGTTGGAGAGAAAAACAAAGACATTCCTAATGTAAACCTGGCCACCCGACGCGTATGAGCTGACGGTTCAATGTCACGACGAGCAGATTGAAAGATGGGGCATTGTGCAACTTTTCATTGAACTCATCTGACGCTTTTTGTCGCAACCGAGAAAGTGTCGCCATGAGAAATTGGATCCGAGTCTACCTAAACCGAGAGAGGACTTTTTAGAGTGCCATAACTCAAACCCATAGGATCAGATGACTTGTTCTTATGATAAATGGGCACCAAGAAACGCGATGCCAAATATTGACAACTTTGAGTAACTTGAGCACTTAAGCGATTTCACTGCTAGGGTGTGGCCCGCAACGATCGGGCGAGTTGGAGAGAAAAATGAAGGCATTCCTAGCGTAAAAACGACCACCCCAATGCGTACGAATTGACAGTTCAGTGCCGCAACGAGCGGATTGAAAGATGGGGAATTGTACAACTTTTCATTCAACTCATCTAATGCTTTTTGTCGCAACCGAAAAAGTGTCGCCATGAGCAACTGGATCCGAGTCTACCTAAACCGAGAGAGGCTTTTTTATAGTGCCATAACATGACCCCGTAGGATTAGATGACTCGTTCTTATGATTAATGGGTGCCAAGAAACACAATGCTGAATATTGACAACTTTGAGCAACTTGAGCACTTAAGCGATTTCGTTGCTAGGGTGTGGCTCACAACAATCAGACAAGTTGGAGAGAAAAAAGAAGGCATTCCTAGCGTAAACCTGGCCACTCCAATGCATACAAGCTAATGGTTCAATGCCGCGACGAGTGGATTGAAAGATGGTGGATTGTGCAACTTTTCATTGAACTCATCTGACGCTTTTTGTCGCAACCGAGAAAGTGTCACCATGAGCAATTGGATCTGAGTCTACCTAAACCGAGAGAGGATTTTTAGAGTGCCATAACACAACCCCGTAGGATCAAATGACTCGTTCTTATGATTAATGGGCATCAAGAAACGCGATGCTGAATATTGACAACTTTGAGCAACTTGAGCACTTAAGGGATTTAGCTCCTAGGGTGTGGCTTGCAACGATCGGACGAGTTGGAGAGAAAAATGAAGAAATTCCTAGTGTAAACCCGGCCACCTCGACGCGTACGAGCTGACAGTTTGGTGCCACGATGAGCGGATTGAAAGATGGGGCATTGTGCAACTTTTCATTGAACTCATATGATGCTTTTTGTCACAACCGAGAAAGTGTCACCACGAGCAATTGGATCAGAGTCTACCTAAACTAAGAGAGTATTTTTTAGAGTGCCAGAACATGACCTTGTGAGATCAGATGGATCGTTCTTATGATTAATGAGCGTCGAGAAACGCGATGCCGAATATTGACAACTTTGAGCAACTTGAGCACTTAAGCGATTTCGCTGCTAGGGTGTGGCCCACAACGATCGGGCGAGTTGGAGAGAAAAACGAAGGCATTCCTAGCGTAAACCCGACCACCCCAACGCATACAAACTAACAGTTCGGTTCCGCGACGAGCGGATTGAAAGATGGGGCATTGTGCAACTTTTCATTGAACTCATCTAACGCTTTTTGTCGCAACCGAGAAAGTGTTGCCACGAGCAACTGGATCCGAGTCTACCTAAACCGAGAGAGGATTTTTTAGAGTGCCATAACATGACCTCGTAAGATCAGATGGATTGTTCTTATGATTAACGGGCGCCGAGAAACGCGATGCTGAATATTGACAACTTTGAGTAACTTGAGCACTTAAGCGATTTCGCTACTAAGGTGTGGCCCGCAACGATCAGACAAGTTGGGAAGAAAAACGAAGGCATTCCTAGCGTAAAACTAGCCACCCCGATGCGTACGAGATGATGGTTCGGTGTTGCGATGAGTGGATTGAAAGATGGGGCATTGTGCAACTTTTCATTTAACTCATATGACGCTTTTTGTCGCAACTGAGAAAGTGTCGCCACGAGCAATTGGATCCGAGTCTACTGAAATCGAGAGAGGCTTTTTTAGAGTGCTATAACATGAACCCGTAAGATCAAATGACTCATTCTTATGATTAACGGGAACCCAAGAAATGTGATGCCGAATATTGACAACTTTGAGCAACTTGAGCACTTAAGCGATTTCGCTGCTAGGGTGTGGCCCGCAACGATCGGACGAATTGGAGAGAAAAACGAAGGCATTCCTAGCATAAACTTGGGCACCCTAACGTGTATGAGATGACGGTTTAGTGTCGCGATGAGTAGATTGAAAGATGGGGCATTGTGCAACTTTTCATTGAACTCATCTGATGCTTTTTGTCGCAACCAAGAAAGTGTCACCACGAGCAACTAGATCCAAGTCTACCTAAACCGAGAGAGGATTTTTTAGAGTTGCCATAACATGACCCCGTTGGATCAGATGGATAGTTCTTATGATTAATGGGCGTTGAGAAACGTAATGCCGAATATTGACAACTTTGAGCAACTTGAGCACTTAAGCGATTTCGCTGCTAGGGTGTAGCCCGCAATGATCAGACGAGTTGGAGAGAAAAAAAAAGGCATTCCTAGCGTAAAACCAACCACCCCAATGCATACGATCTGACGGTTCGGTGTCGTGACGAGCGGATTGAAAGATGGGGCATTGTGCAACTTTTTATTCAACTCATGTGATGCTTTTTGTCGCAACCGAGAAAGTGTCACCACGAGCAATTGGATCCGAGTCTACCAAAACTGAGAGAGGATTTTTTAGAGTGCCATAACATAACCCCATAGGATCAAATGACTTGTTCTTATGATTAACAGGCGCCGAGAAACGCGATGCCGAATATTGACAACTTTGAGCAACTTGAGCACTTAAGCGATTTCGCTGCTAGGGTGTGTCCCGCAACAATCGGGCGAGTTGGAGAGAAAAACGAAAGCATCCCTAGCATAAAATCGGCCACCCCGACAAGCTGACGGTTTGGTGCCGCAACGAGCGGATTGAAAGATGGGGCATTGTGCAACTTTTCATTGAACTCAGTTGACGCTTTTTGTCGCAACCGAGAAAGTGTCGCCACGAGCAATTGGATCTGAGTCTACCTAAACCAAGAGAGGATTTTTTAGAGTGCCATAACACAACCTCGTAGGATTAGATGAATCGTTCTTACATGTCACTAACATCGAGAAAAAGGATGCTGAATTTTGATAATTTTTCACACTTTGAGTGATTGACAACAAATGAGCAATTTTTACATCTTTTACCATATTAGCCTAAAACTTCACGAAATGATCCCATGTGATCTCTAATGGTCCAAAATGACATTATTTACATAAAATCACACAAAACAAGACAAAAACACAAATTTTTATATTACAATGCCTTGAGTAGTCGAAAATACAAGTCATGTACATATATCCAAATATGATTGATATTACAATTTTTTACATTTACATTTAATCCAATGAACCATCTGGATCTTTTCTACTCTTTATCGTGTCTAGTATGGCCTCATGGTCAGACTCACGAACCTTCCATAGGTTCTTGTTTAGTGGTCTACCCCCATATCTGATCAAATGAACATTTGAAGCTACAACAAGGTTAGAATAATGAAGAATCTTCCAATGTGTCTTGAAGTCCTCGAATAACCACAAGTTAGACTTCTTCACTGGGTACCTTCTAATCCATGTACCAGTAACAACTATTGATCCTGTGGGGTACTCAATATTTTCTCCATCTACCACAGGGCCATCCAATTTCTTTTTTGTATCCACACAATGACACAGGTAATAATTTGTTCCTTCTTCATTGTCTTCAGCTGCAATAACTGCATAAACATGCCCTACAATGATAAAGTGAGAAGAATTTAGAAAACAACTAAGGTAAAATATTAAAGTACAAAAAATTGGATGTGGATAATTTACCTGGTTGGACTAAATCTAACACATGGTCAAAGTCAAATGATGCTTCCATCTGTGTTAGTTGTAGTGCCCTCAAAGGTCGATATGTCTCAAGTGGGATTAGAGGCCTCATACACCATTCGTCCAGCCACTCCTTTGACTCACACTCATTATAGGCACCATCTCTACATGAAGAACAATAACATGCCATCCGTCGCGTATGGACAGTCCATGAACCTGCATTAGAGCTTTTGAAAGAGTGTAGCTCACTTGATCCTGTCAATGTACAACAATCTCTAATTTTGCAATGTTAGTATCATCTACCAACCAAAAAAATCTGTGAACTAAAGACTTACCTTGATTACCTGGACCAATTGTACCATTGCACCACTGAACAATTGATTTTGCATCTTTCAATTTTGCATTCCCTTTGTACTTCAACTCTTCTCGTGCTAAAGCTCTTTTAATACATGCTCTTGAACCATCATGCTCCCCTTTTCCATGCCCAGCCTCAGAGAAATTCCACATATGTTGAATAGTAGTCAACTTATGCATCCTACTCAACCAATAAAATATCCGAGAGTTCTTAAATTGCGATGCACAATTATCTGACCATATGATATGTTGACGAAATGATATGCCTCGGCTAGCCAAATCATCGTAGAATATCTGAAAACAACCTTGCACAAACTTTGTAGAGTGTGAGAGATCATCATTGATGTAAAAATGATACTCCCTCAATATATTCTTATCCTCTTCCATACTATCATGTGCATGAATGAATGCTATATGCACAAATATAGCAACTTGTGTGGAGTTGTAATATTGCGATTGCACCTCTTTTTGCGGTTGTAGTGTGTAGTTTTCTGCAAAGTAAAAAATTGAAACAATTGTATGAAGTGGAAATGTGTCCTTGCATAGCTTAAATTGTGAGTCCAACCAACGAGCTTGATAGTTATGCCTTGCATACTCATACACTATATTCTCATGAAAGATGCCCATATATTGATACACTAGAATCTTCTCACTAACCGATTCACACCTTTTGCTTCTTTTCCATCTTTTAGCATGTAGGCCATTGTCTTATATTTTCCAAATTCCACTAATTCATTACCAATTTCTTGTCCAATATCCATATGTTGACAAATTTGTAAATGTCACAATCCACCACAATGAACACATGTACCATCCAAGCAACACTTATTGTAATATACTTGACCTTCTACTCTTTCACATAAGATGCTAGATATGAATTTTCTTGAAGATGTCGGTGGACCATTTATGTTGCATTCTTGCAAAACATTGTTAGCATGCAAATCTATACATATGTGTTGATAAACACCATAATGGTTAGAAAATTCTATATGTACTCTACAACAACAAGTTTTGCGTGTGTGATTTATTTTGACATAAAAAGGCTTTACCATTTCAAAGAATCTTTGACTAATTTTAATTTGAGGATACATACGTTGAAACATGGCAAAAAATTTTGTTTAAGTCATATCCAAAAAATGTTTCGGATGTGGATCACAAATTTTACTACCAAACCTCCTTCTTACAACATCTCTTTGATTTGGAGAGACCCTTGTGTTATTCTTCTAAAAATCTTCAATTAGGGATCTCAAGGCTTCAACAATTGCTTTATCTTTCCGTGGTAATCTACCGGAAAATGCCCATAACTCATTGTTATATGGATCCTCCGCCCTTTGTCGCCTTCCCATAGCTCGCATTAGAGTTTGTCTACTTATCTTCAATTGTTTACTTGTCTTTCTAATGAGGCGAGCTTTCTTAGTTTGAGTGCTTACAATTGTTGATGTAATGACACGTTGTGTGGCATTACTATCTTTTGTGCGTGAGCTAGAACCAACAGTATCATATGCATTCATCAGATTCTTCACAATAGATTTGTCGCTTGATTCAATCGATGTTCTTAGCCCAAGAATCTTCATTATGGGCCTAAATTTTAGATTTCTCATCATTTCAACAAATAGTTGACATCTTCCTATCTCATTTAAAGGCTCACAAATATTTTACATATCCGGTTAGCATGTCTTTGACAAGTAAGCTTCGGAATCTTGTCAACCATTGGTTTCAAAACATTAGCATCAATATCAGTCAAATACTTAGGCTTTCTATGCAAAACTCTAGGAGGTGTTCTCAAACTTTGAGTTACCTCAAGATTATGAATGTCAACAACATTAGGGATAGGTGGCACACCTTCAACTGAAGATGAAAATGATGACATACCTTGAAATTGAGGTGTACAAGATGGTGTAGCTTAGAGGGAGTGCATTCAATATGAGATGTTGTAGACGCCAACGGTGTGCCAATAAGACATGGTGTACCTTCAACTTGAGATGTAAGAGATGGGGTGCCTTCAACTTGAATTGTGGTAGACATGCTCTCAACCTTGGGATTTAATTGTCTCATTGCACGAAGGTTTTGCATCCGTTGCCTTTGTGTGGCCAATTCTATCTCTCTCTTAGATTGGATGGATATTTCATTTTCCTCTTCAATTGGTACCTCTTCTTCTATGGTATTCAATTTCCTTTCTTCACAAAGTTGCTTCATTCCTTCTCTTTTTTTTGCATTCTTAGCTTCACGCTCTTCCGGTGTTACAATTTTTGGTCTTTTCCTCAGCATGATGATGATTTCTACATGTACATGCACATAAAAGAGAATAAAGTTAATTCCTAAAGAGATTTCAAGAGGCGTAAGGGGCAGTCCTAATGGATCTATGACTGTCCTAATTATGTTAGGACAATCCTAATGCATCTATGACTGTCCTAATTATGCATATGTTAAAATGGATATATGAAATTGAAATTATTTCATGTATTCCTTTTTTAAATTATTTCATAAGATCTTAAAAAGGATGTATGAAATTACAAATTTTGTTTTAAACCACTAAACAAATAATTTTCTTATGCAACTTCCTTCAAATGCATTGCTAAATCTAATGTAAATCTAATAGGATTATAATCAATTTTGACTCACACTTTTATTCTAACATTTAAACAAAATAACACTTAATGAGTATTTGAATTCTAAAAACAAGAAAATATTACCTCAATTATTCAAATTTGATAAAAAAAACTATGTTCTTCCTCTTCGACGTTGCCAAATGAAAAACAAGGTGGTGGAGAGTTGATGGAATGTATAAAATAACCTTGCATAAAATATCAACACCGTGCAAAAAGCATTTTTTTATCTAATCATGCACAAAAAGCAGACAAAATGAGAGAATGTGGGCTTGGAGCACGGGTCAAGGGTCCCATATAACCATTTTTTAGTGCAGCTCATTTGGCTAGCGCCAAATGACTTCCATTGAAATTTTTTAACCTTTGATAAATTTCTACTCTATACCCTATAGTTTGATAGCCACAACCATAGAAATTAAACCATTTAAAACCTATAACAAATACCCTAGATCGTATGACCCAATATGCTAAATCCTTGACCCTATACAATAACCATAGACCCTATAACCCGATATGCTAAACCATATGAGGTAAGGATGGAGGGTGAGATATGGAGGGAGGGGGGAATATGGTGTCCTAAGGGGTCATAGGACACTATATGACCCGTTAGGATACCATATGACCTCTTAGGACACCATATGACCCATAACGACACTATATGGTGTTCTAAGGGGTCACATGGTGTCCTAAGGGGTCATATTGTGTCCTATGACCCCTTAGGACACCATATGACCCCTTAGAACACAATATGGTGTCATTATGGGTCGTATGGTGTCCTAAAGGGTCATATGGTGTCCAATGACCCCTTAGGACACAATATGTTGTCATTATGGGTCATATGGTGTCCTAAGGGGTCATATGGTGTCCAATGACCCCTTAAGACACCATATGACCCCTTAGGGCACAATATGGCATCGTTATGGGTCCTATGGTGTCCTAAGAGGTCATATGGTGTCTTATGACCCCTTAGGTGTCGTTAGGGATCATATTGTGTCTTAACGGGTCATATGGTGTGTTCTGACCCCTTAAGACACAATATGACCCCTTAGGACACCTTATGTTGTCATTATGGGTTGTTTGTTGTCCTAAGGGGTCATATGGTGTCCTAAGGGATCATAAGACACCTAATGACCGCTTAGGACACCATACGACCCATAATGACACCATGTGGTGTCCTAAGGGGTCATAGGACACCATATGACCCCTTAGGACATAATGTGAACCCTAACGACACGTTAGGGGTTATATGGTGTCCTAAGGGGTCATATGACACTATATGACCTGTTAGGACACCATATGACCCCTTAGGACACCATATGACCCATAATGACACTATATGGTGTTATAAGGGGTCACATGGTGTCCTAAGGGGTCATTTGGTGTCATATGACCCCTTATGACACCATATGACCCCTTAGAACACCATATGACCCCTTAGGACACAATATGGTGTCGTTATGGGTTGTATGGTGTCATAAGGGGTCATATGGTGTCCTATGACCCCTTAGGACACAATATGGTGTCATTATGGGTTGTATGGTGTCATAAGGGGTCATATGGTGTCCTATGGGGTCATAGGACACCATATGACCCCTTAGGTATCGTTAGGGATCATATTGTGTCTTAACGGGTCATATGGTGTGTTATGACCCCTTTAGACACCATATGACCCCTTAGGACACCTTATGTTGTCATTATGGGTCGTATGGTGTCCTAAGGGGTCATATAGTGTCCAAGGGATCATCTGACACCATAGGACTATACTGACACCATATGGTGTACTAGGGGGTCATATGGTGTCCTAAGGGGTCATAAGACACCATACGAACCATATTGACACCATATGGTGTACTAAGGGGTCATATGGTGTTCTAAGGGGTCATATGGTGTTCTAAGGGGTCATAGGACACAATATAACCCCTAACGACACCTAAGGGGTCATATGGTGTCCTATGACCCATTAAGACACCATATGGTGTCGTTATGGGTTGTATGGTATCCTAAGAGGTCATATGGTGTCCTATGACAACTTAAGACAACATATGGTGTCGTTATGGGTCCTATGGTAACCTAAGAGGTCATATGGTGTCTTATGACCCCTTAGGACACCATATGACCCCTTGGGTGTCATTAGGGGTCATATTGTGTCCTAAGGGGTCATATGGTGTCCTATGACCCCTTAGGACCTAGAGAGAGGAGGGAATGAGGAAGAAACTGAGGGAAAGAGGTAAGAGAGGGAATTAGATGGGTGTAAGGATGGAGAGGGAGATAGATTGAGGGATAGGGGAATAAGGGAATTGTGAGAGCTAAAGAGGGGAGTGATAAAGAAGAGTATGCATATATAAGAATGAAGAACCCAAGAAGAGGTAAGGGGAGAGAGAGAATATGAGATCTAGTTCATAGAGAGAGATGGAACTATGAGGGAAGGGAGATAAAGAAGGGAGAGGTGAGATGGGGGTGTCTATGTACATATTTGGCGCTCTCCCTATTTGGCATGTGCCAAATGGGAAAACTCATTCATCACATTTGGCGCATGCCAAATAGGGCGAATGCCATATTTGGCGTGCGCCAAATGACCCGCTTTGGGAAACACCAAACCTATGGGTTGGATTTGCCTTGGGCATCCAACCCAAAGGTTTGGACAACCATTTCAAGCTAGAGACGTGTTTTTATCAGAACATTGAAAATTTTGACATATTTTTGGTCGTGCTCTTCGTCAAGTTTGCACGTGTTTCAATGAAGTTAAAAAAATACCGTGGTAAACTTGAGCTCCCTCTTAGCTATCCAACAATGTAAATTTATTTCAAATTTTGATTTCGTTAAGTCTTTCATCTATAATTTCTTTTGTCAGTGCGTCCATTTTTTGTCAAAAACCAACATGCACTATTTTGGGTATAGATTTTTACACGTTCATCAGATTTTGAAAAAACTTACATTTTTAGAAACTAGACTCCATTCTACACAATTTTTTTAAAAAATTTCTGATTTTTTATTAGTTTTCTATATTTTAGGGGGGAGCACGCTCAAATTTATGTTTTTCAGGATGTGTCCACTTCGAAAATTAGTAAAAAATCATATACTCATTAAAAAATTAGCTGAAAAATCTGGCATAAACTACAAGTTGTTAGCTAATTTCTCATTGAAGCTATTTTAAAAATTCAAAAAAAAAGTTAATATTTTAGGGGGGCCACAACAGACGCTATGTTATGTTTTTTGCATAAAAATAGGACCACTTTTTGTGGCCCCCCTTTTTGAAGTCCTTAAACTCCACCATTTTCAAAACAAATTAGTAGTTTAGAAAGTAGACTCGAAGCACTCCGACTCTTGTTGTTGTTGCATCTTCAAATTTGGAGTGTAATTAGGTTCAATTTGTTGTTGAAGTTCAGACTTTGCTGATTTTAGAAAAAAAGTGGCATCTTAAGACCCCCTTTTGGTACCACAACTTGGTGCATATACCCTCTTATCATACAACAATCATGGAGGAGTATATGGTTGAGAAAGTAGCATTAAAAACTAGAAAACAACACCCTATTGTATGCCATCATGAGGATTATTCTTTCTCTATGTTTTTAGTGAATTCTAAAATAGCTTCGTGTAAGATTCAACTTATAGTTCTAAATTAAATTGGGGTTTCAAGTGTTAAGAAAGTGTGAATACATGTGTTAGTTACATTTTCAAGAGACATGTATGTCATATTTTCTAGTAAACCTAGGGACATATATTATACTAATACATTGACAGACATGTATGTCATTTTGTTCACTCTTTCAACATACTTTGTAATAAGTTTTTTGATATTCACATCATACAAATTAGTAAAAAAAGATATGTTTAAGCACTTGAAAACCTCTATTTTTGTTCATCTTGCTTATTCCTAATCTTCATAAAAAAATATTAAGCTTCTAAACTAAGAAAAGTCACCATAAAATATAAATCTTAAACTAGAAGAATACAAGAACATACAAATCTTAAACAAGTCAAGAATAGTGACTTTTCTATGCAAAGAAAAATAGCTCTTAAAAAAGTAAGTTCAACATAACATAAAAAAAATGTTATGTCAACAACACACAACAAATAGATAAGCAACAAAAACTAAAATATTAGTTTGATCATTGCCTTGGTGAGATGAAAAGACAGCCTCACCTTCCCTATATGGTCAAAAAATGTGTATCTTGACCACCATATCAACCACAACTATCCATGACTATCCTTCAAAATAAAAATATCAAATATATCACCAACTTTATATTCATGAATATATTTAAAAATTTACTATTAAATAGAACTAAAATCTTAAAAAATATTATTATAAGAGGAAGAATTAGTTAGTTTCCATTTACAGTGGTTGTATTAAGAAAAAGTTAACTTCAACAAAATAGATTTTATTTCTACAAATTTCAAATTTGAAATATAAATAATATAACTTTATTTCCCATACCTATACATCTCTACTAAACACCTTATTTTACCACCCAAGAAAAAATAAATCTTAAAAATAAGCCTAAAAAATAAAATAGTCCATGTTTATAGGATTTACATGAGATTTATCATGATGAAACCTAAACAAAATCTTTGGCATGCTTTGCCATAATTTGTGAATGACAATCTTAGAGTCAATGAGTTTAATTATTTAATGATTTGCAAATAATCTTACCTTAAAGTATAAAATCACTACTTAGAATCAAATTTAAGGATCTACTCCAATAATAATCCAAATGTTATCTACTAAATAAACTTTCACTAATGACTTATTGCATAATAATTTGTAGCACATTTTAGCTTCCACTCTAATATCATTATAATTTAGATAAATACAAAAGTTATAAATGAGGTCTTAAAATAGTTAAATTATGAAATCCAAATATAATAAATAAGTTATTTACATACCTTTTTGGTTTCTCCTTAGAAAAGAATGTGATCTTTCTAACCATTCAAAGTTAGGTAGATAATCTTCTTAATGTCAATCTCATTAGATGGTCCTTGAGAGTAAAAACAATGTAAAGTTTACAGAGAGGGACAACAATATTTATACAAATTTCTAATAAAATTAATAATAAAGAATGCTTTCTTACAAGATTTTTTAAATTATAACTCGAATATAAAATAGTTTCCTATAATATTTTATATAGAGTTATTTCTCCACAGTTGTGCATTTGTAACATAGGGTTCACATGGTCTACATAACATTATAGAAGACAATAAAATGCAGACACAAGACACAACATACTATTGTGTTTAGTGATAGGTAGAAATGAGTATAAGTTAGAAATATTAATGATAATTGAGAGTAGGATGAAGGTTCCTTGGTACAATAATTAAATACTAAGGTCTTACAACCCTAATTCATTTCATGTAGTTATATGCATGAAATATGTTGGCTTCCTATTCATTTAACATTTGGAGCAAGTGTGTCATAATTTAGCTATTGGTGGTATGCATAAATGATTATAAGATGTGGTTCTAAAATTGACATTTATTAATATTTTTTATTAAAAACAAATGTGTAATAAAATTATTAGAATATTTAGTTACAAATAAAATATTTCTATTAGTGATAGGTTAGACTAACTAAATTGTGTTAGTTTAGGGTGTTAATGTAGCATCAAAGTATGTATGCAAAACGTTAAAGGTAAGACACGCTAGCATCAAGCTCTATCCCCTACTTTGTACTCCAAAAGTACTTTCAGAAACCATTTAATATCTTCCATTACAAAATAGCAAAAGATTGAACATTTACAATCAAACAAAATTACATACCTAAAGTTTAATCTTGAAAGGATCAAAAATGTCTTCTTTAAATCATAATGACATATTATGATATTAGTGAAGTTCATTCCCAAAAGTAATCACGAATTTTTAAACATTTCAATCAAGATAACACTAATTTATGCCTATAGGAACTTTTCAACAATCTAACATAATCACAAGAGAAATGATTGTCAGGAACATTCAAAATTACCCATATTTATTACAATATTTAGTATCCCTGTGCAATCTTACATGTTTAAACACTTATGTAACTATTGTGATTCCTCTACCCACCCTTCGTAGGAAAGGTTAAATTTTTAAGCATGCAAATGTGCCAATGGCTATTTATTGATTTCACTAATTTGAGTGAATCAGTTTGATGCTAAGAAAAATAAAATAGGCTATTATAGGGTGGGTTGACATTTCTTGAGATTACGAACTTTAGTTTAACAACTAACAATATCAAATAAAAAATGGGGTAAGACTTAAATTCATGGGCCCATGAAGAAAAAAGAAAAATATTGTTAAAAAAAATAAAAATTATTTTGTAGAATGAAATATATAAGTTGGTCCAAGGTGAGATTTCATTGAGACAAGGCTTTGTGTTGCATTTCTTTTTATTTTCATGTATAAAGAATTTTTTAGGTTTATAAAGGCTACAAGACTAAATATTTACACCTTAGAGAACTTATAATGTTATGACTCATTGTTTCATCTTTGTCAATAATTCTATTATGTGTCCTATAATTTGTAGAAAAATACATATTGAAAGGTTTATTTGCATATTTTTAGTTGCAATATGTTCCTAATAGAAATGCTATTCCTCATTAAAAAAAAAACATAAAATGAAATTTCATTCATAAAATAATATAAAAAAATCCTTAATCCAAAGCATGCTTAAGTCCAAAATTGGATAGCTAATATGTATTTGTATAGCTAATATATATTTGATTGAATTAGTGGATGATCCATTTGAATTAAATTAAGACCCCTCTTTAACTATGAATTAATATTGATCATCACATGTATTAATCTTAATTAGTATTATTTGTTATTATATTATATAAAACATATATTGGTTTTATTTAATTTAAATCGATACATGTATTGATAATAAGAGTTGTAGTAAAAAAGAGAAGTATTGGTGACATTTCTTATTGCCCACATCTATTCTAGCTCCAAAACAACACTGTTGTACCACAAATGTCAGTAACACGAACATTACTAACCATTGATCGCACAAACAACGATTGAGATTTTTCGTAAAAGTCAATAAAACATGTTTTATAACCCAATTTTGGAGCCAAAATAGTTGCATCCCTTCTTATTAGGGGAAGCATACCAGTAATTGTTATAGCTAACTTTGCACATCCGCAAATTCTAAATGGTATATCGGATTTTGACATTTGTTTTATTGTCTCTACATATGACTTAACTACTTATAGCTATTTTTTCGACTTTTAGGTAGTAATAATGCACATAGCGGGATCCGTGATGTACGCAAGGGTCAAAAAGTACACATTTCGAGATGTTGTTCAGTACCTACTTCAAGATGCCCGAATATCCATGCACTTCAAATTGCCAATACTTTTACACCAATGTCCAAGTAGTCTTACACTATGGATACCAATAATTGTGCACAAATTGCCTATTTATGATCCAAAAATGTTAAAAAATAGAGAGCTATTGGTTTATGTAAAAGTTATGAAGAGGTTACGTGTGCAAGGAGTCAATGGTTTTTGAAACGTGCAGGATAACTGTCTCGTAATGGGTGGTTTTGACTTTAACCTTGCTGCCAAACAATAGTGAGAAATAAAATTTGAGTTTCATTCTATTTGTCATTTGATTTCTTGTTCATGTTATAATTAAACTTTCTTTACGGTTATCTCAAAATTGGTGAATCACCTTGACGTAGGGGTAGGGACATCGCATTTGACAAGCAAAATGATTAATAAGAGGTGATAAATTGGAGTCTTTGAAGTAATTTATTCATTCACTTACTGAACACCACCTTAAATTCCCTCATAAACTTCCCTTCTTTCATGGAACTTGTTCTACAGTCTCTGTCATACTGTCCAAGGTTTATAGTTGTGCACTACGTTTAAGGTAATTTCTGCATTCACTTCATTGAACACTTCTTTAAATTCCCTCATACACTTCTGCGCTTTCTTGAAACTTTGTCCACCTCGCTTTTTTGTAGGTTCATGCTTCATAAGTTTTAACCTATTACAGCCTGATAATCAAGAACGCTGTTCAACAATCTTTGTTGCAGAGATGGAGTCGGACAAGACTCTGTTGTGGTCGATGATGTGTTTCATGTTGCTGCAATCCAGAACGCTGCCCGACCTTCTTCACCAAGTTTACAAGCTCTGGAAGAAGTACCGAAAAAATTTAAGTGCATACACCAACATAGAAATCCCTCAATACGACGAAGCCTCCGACAAACTCCACTGTCCCAACGAACTATACCGTTCTGTGCAAATGTATTTGAGCAGCCTCGATGCGACTGCAAACGCCCCCACAGTCTCCATCACGCGCCCCAACCGAAACAAGAAGCCGGTTTTTAACCTGCCCTCTGAACACACAGTTAAGGACGAGTTCCAAGGAGCCCAACTGTGGTGGACGCACCTTGTCAAGACCGAGGAAAAGCAGTTGAGAAGTGAAATCGATGGAACAACCCAAGGAAAATATACCCTCAAAATTTCCAACAAAGACACAGCGCGGGTTTTATAATCCTACATCGACCACATCTCAGAATTTGCAGACAATCTGCAGGGGCGCGGCAAGAAGAGGAAGCTCTTCAGCAATGGCAGTAAACTGGGCTTATCAAGTTGGAGCTCGATGGGCAGTAAACTGGGCTATGGAAATTGGAGCTCGGTGGCGTTCAGGCACCCGTCCACCTTCAAAACCCTGGCCCTCGACCCCTCGCTTAAACACAAGATTAAGCACGATCTCGACTGTTTTCTGCAGAGCAGAGAGTTTTACCGCAAAACGGGCCGCGCATGGAAGCGAGGTTATCTTCTGTATGGCCCTCCCGGTACGGGCAAGTCCAGCCTCATCGCCGCCATTGCTAACTACATGAACTATGACGTTTATGATCTGGAGATCACCAGGGTGTTGGACAATCCCAATCTCCGTCAACTGCTGCTCGCGACCTCAAGCAAATCTGTTATCGTCATTGAGGACATTGACTGTGCTGCTAAGTTGCACACCACGGCAATGTCCAGGTACAGTCAATGTCCAGGTGTCCCTCTGAATCTCACAAGGACGAGTCCAAAGGCGCTCGACAAGCTACGTCTGCCATCACTCTTTCTGGTTTGCTTAATTTTGCAGATGGGCTCTGGTCCAGCTGTGGCGAAGAGAGGATTATGATTTTTACGACCAATCATAAGGACCGACTCGACCCTGCCCTGCTCAGAAGTGGTCGAATGGATATGCATATACATCTGTGTTACTGTGAATTTGAGGCCTTTAAACAACTGGTTTTTAATTACTTGGATCTGGGGGATCACTCGCTGTTTCCTTCTGTAGAAGAGAAGATGAAATCCGGAGGGCGACTGACTCCTGCAGACATATGTGAAATTTTTGTTCAGAATAAATATAATCCTGATGCAGCAATTAAGGCTCTTATTGATGCGCTAGATTCGGGGATTCCCAGTGGAAATGAGAATGTAATCGAGTCTCGTGAAGATGAAGATGAGGGAGAATCGTTATCGTCTCATATTCAGAGGAATAAATACATCAGAGGAATATATCAAAGAGACGTAGAGGAAGAGCTTTGTGGGCTGTCTGCTTAAACTGGTCCAGGTATTGTGTCAGGAGTTGAGGTTATTTTGCCCTTAGTTTAAGATGGGTTAATGGAAGCACATTACGGGTATGTTTCTGTTTTGGAAAGGAAATCAGACAGTCGCATACAAGAAGTATGGCAGCTCATGCTTGCTTCTTGGTTCATGTTTTTTTGTATAGATGGGTAGCTTCTTGGTCCATGTTAGTGTATGAACAATACCAAACTTGTGAAGCAAGATAAGAAATTATTGTTGATAGACGGTAACCTCTGATTTTTGTTGATTAGGTATAAGGATCATCCATGTATCAAATGTTTGTATATAAGATCAATATAAATCTGTTTTTTTTCGTATAAGATAAAGCATGTAAACAATACGAGTAATGTCGTACAAGACGTGTTCATAAAGAATAGCTGACTAAATTTATTGTTCCATGTCATTGTGGAAGTGTAAAATGATAGTTAACATGTGAGGTCGTTTAAAGGCGGTGGCAAGTTAGTTATTTAAAATTGAAATGTGTACGATAAATGATACAATATGAATAATGTAATGTTGAATTCTTTCTTGAGTTGTAGGGATTATGATCTGAAAAGTTGATCTTATACAATTGAATCCAAAAACTAAGAGCATTACATCTCATGAATTGTGAAAACTTGATAATTTTAATATAAAGAATTTTTTTCTAATATATAAGATTTTCATGTGCAGTTTTTGTATGGAAACAACAGTTCCATTTGAAGACAAAAATAGATTGTTTAATCTATAATTTTGCATGTATATATATGTAATTTCATTTATTTTTAGTTGCTCTTTGAATTCAAGACTTCTGTATATTAAGGCAATCGTAATGTCTTATTTATCTCTGATTTTTTGATGAACTGATCCTTGATCATTATGTAATCTCTTTTAATGAATAAGAAGAGTTATTTGCTGTGTAACAATTTGTGTGTACAATACCTACAGTAGAATTTTTATATTTGATTCTATTCATTTTTGCTTCCGCCCTAAAACTGTATGACTTTCATGGGCATGAGTTCTCGAGTGATACTCTATTGTTGTTGGACTAATTAAATTTTCCACTTTGCATGAGAACTGCATGTGCAGATTTTGTATGAACAGCAGTCCTGCTTAGATTGTTAAATCTCCAGTTCTGCATGAATATGCCTTAAATCCACCTCTATATTTAGCTGTTCTTGAATTTGTCAAAGGCCTTTATTCATTTGGGGCAATTGTAACGAATTCTCATCTCTAATCTTTAGATCAGTTGATCTTTGATCACATGATAAAAAGTTATGTAATCATCTGAATTAAGAAAGTTTTATCTACTATTAAACCATTTATGTTTTTTATTATTTATTTCAATTGCTACCCAAATTTTCAGATGCTTGAATCAAGAATACTGTTTGTTCCCTCGCTATAATTTGTATTGTAGAAACACTCCTGATTTAGTAATTATAATCTCATTTGATCATAAACTTTGGGATAGTGAGATTCCTTGGGTAACATTAGAACAAATGCATCTTGGGGCTATATTCATAAATACAGGAGAAGAATGAGCAGATTGAGTTATTGGTATTTGCTGATTAATAATACATTATTGTGGGCAATTTAATTTTTTTCATGTCTTACAAATTTAATCTTCCTCTTGCGGGCATTATTTATATCTCATTAAAACATCCACCCACTTTAATGTATCTCTACAATGCAAAACATGGATTGAAAGGATTCAGCATGTTTTACAGAATGTGAGTGCACTGATGTATATTTCAATCAAACACATTGTAATCCTTGACCAACCTAAGTGAACCTCAAGTACAATTTCAAAATATAAAACCTTTACAGTAGGAGTTCACTGAAAATCTTACACTCCTTTGTATGAGTTGTTCATGCCTGCAATCGTTGATCTGGAATTTGGGGCGTTGCATTCTCCTTGAAGATTACTGACACAAATCCATGCTTCTCTAGCATCAAAACATTCAACTTTTAAAATAGAGTTTTCTATACAGCACTGTATTTGGTATTTCTCCTCATCTTATACCATATATATGTGTCCTTATTTCTTAAAATTTGCTTCTCACTATATTTTGGTATTTATTGGTATTTTGGTTTTGTCACTTCTTGCTCCGCGCTGATAATTTCTGGTCTCATACATGATTCATTATTTTTCATGAAGTTACAGTTCATGGTGATAATACCATACTTTTGGCTAGATGTTGACCCTAATTCCATTATTGCTAACCTTGAAGGAAAGCCAAATATAGGAGCTTGGCAACAAACCCTTCGAATCGTTCAGTAAAAGAATCTTTAAGTGTACTATTGCTCAACTTCCTTACAGTTTGAGCATGTTATAGACTGACCATGACTTATCATTCAATCAATACTAATAGCATTCCCCTCTCTTAGTAATATGAAATTATTATTTTTTAATTAATGTTGAATTTTTAAATTAGATTGTGTTAGTTTTTGTATCAATGTTTTGGATTACATTTCATGATCTATTATTGAGACTTTCTATTTTTCGACATTTCATTTGTTTATCTGTTTCATTATTTTTTACATTCCGTACTTTTGACTTAAACCTATATGACTTGTGGGGCCTCCCTTTGTTCAATCTTGAAGTTTGATCTTATTACTGGTCAAGTTTCTAGATAATAATGGTAAATACAAAGAATATTTATTTGTATTAAGAAATGATCCTCATTTTTCATCCAATTATGATTTCATTTAGGTTAAAACAAAGGCAAATTATTTGTATTTTAGAAATGATCCTCCATTTTCGATTTTAGTTGGACTTAAAGTTTAGGTTAAAACAAATGCATATTATAGCAATTCATGAAAACAAGAAAACAAGATATTGAATGAGTTATTGAGAATTTTGCACAAAAAGGAATCATTGTTGTGTTGAATGTCTGTCATTTTTATGTTGTATATATTTGAACTCCTAATTGGAACATCGTTGATTTCTCACGAATATTCGGATCATATAAATTGCATCATCGTAATACAAATGAAATTGCTATTTTATGTTTCATTCAAATATTCAGATCATCTAAATTGCATCATCATAATACAAATGAAATTGCAATTCTATATTTCATTCAGACACGCTACAATCTCCGAATTCACTAACCAAAATTAAGCTCAAATACACCTCTAAATACAAGTTCTTAACTGTATAGATATACCTTTTGCATTCAGGTTACTTTAATAAAAGATTATTTCTTTTTTAAAAAACACAAAATCAAAATCTATGAACCCAAACTTCTAAATACATTTCAAGATAATATTGTACTTTGATGTAGAGGTTGATATTGATTTATATGATTATGTGCAAACCTTAAGCTTGGGCTACACCATTAATTATTTCTATAGGACACAAGCACTCAAAAGAATCTCTATTTAAAAGTCAAATCTATTTGAACTGAACATAAATTTCTTTCTAGTTACCCATGGAAATAATGTTGAATTTTAATATCTCAGATTAACAATAAAACAGAAAACATAATTAAGGTGTTGATTTTGTTAAATCGGATTATTAGATTTGATGACTTAAACCAAGAAATCAATAAAGTAAATGTACAAGAAGACTCAACACGAATTACCCTAGGAAAACCTGCACATCTGGAGGAAAAACCCAGCAAGAATGATCATCCAATCTGATTATGTATTGTATCCAAATTGTAACAATACAAAACTTAGCTTTTAGAGCTTGATGATGATGTCTAGGTTTGTACACCAACTTGCCTAGATCAGCCAACAATCTAATGCATTTGATTTGTCAAGGATGAAGGGTTTCATGCTTGCAGCCCATTTGGATTCATGCCTTTCAACATCAATGAGTCTTTTATAGGTTCGCATTAGTCTGACATGTATTCACACCAGTCATCAATCTGGAAATGCATGTAAGTCTAATTGAATTAGCCTTGCTCATATCTGCACCAGGTCTGTCCTCCTTTTAATTCGCTTTCTTGACTGAAGCATGCACCAAAGGATTCGCTTTGGATCTGCTATTTTCGCATCAGGTATCTGATATAGGTTGCACAATATTTTGCACCAGACTTCTGATCTTTATCACACCAAGCATCTGATAGTATTCACACTAATAATCAATTATAATTCACAAGTAGCAGAGGGCAGAATTCAGACTAGTATTGCAGAGGTATTTTCGCCTTGTGGTTGGAGTGTATATCAAATGATATTAGGTGCATTGTATTTATAGGAGGTTGGTGCCTTATTGGGTCGGCCCAATAAAGCACCTTTTGGCGCCAATAACAAATTTGATTTTCCATTATAAAGTCGGCTTAGTAAAGAACCTTTTCCGTCATATAACTAAGCCTTGAAAAAGGCTAAGGTAAGGTGCGCTATCAAAGGAGAAAAGTGCCCAGCCCTATATTATTTTAGCTCATTATTTTTTCGAGCTAAGTTACAAAATAAACAACACTCCCTCTTAACTAGGGAGAAAAATTATTACATAACTAGATTTTCATGTCATGAAAATTTATAATTGTTATGATTAGGGTCCATCCCTAAGTGATACATTCATTGTGCAATCTGTAATCTGAACTCAGCCAGCACTCCTTAGAGAGGATCACAACAAGTAGCCAGTAACCATAAGTAATAAGTAACCAAATCACATAATGGTAACTCATCATGGATCCTTTTATAATATTCATCTTGCCTTTCCTGTAGAGGATGAATCCAGAACTTTATCATGTACACTTGCAAGACATGACTACAAACACAAGTATATATATGCACATCATGGACTCTTTTCATGATATCTATCACACATATACACCATTCATTGCCTGCTAAGAATGATGAAGAACTTCCATTTCAATCTTCTCTCAGAGAAGATTGCAGCACCAACTTTATTTGCACATGAGTATTCCCCTTAATCTTCTCCCAAAGAAGAATGCATTGCCTTTACCTCAATCTTCTCCCAGAGAAGAATGTAACATCAGAAAATCATAATCTTTCATCTTGCTCACAAGCATAGAATGAAGTTACATAAACCATAGTCCTCCATTTTGCACACAAGCAAAGAATGAATAAACATAATCTTCTATCTAGTACACTTTCCATCCAGCACACAAGAATAGGATGAAATTCTGTCTAGCACACAAACATAGAGTGAATCTAGCACCTCTTTCATCCAGCACACAAGAATAGGATGAGATTCCTTCTAACACACAAGCATAGAGTGGAACTAGCTTACATTGCCCGCAGAGGGTGAAGAGGATCTTTTCTACCATCTTACATTGCCCGCAGAGAATGGTAACAATTACTCCTCCCTGAGAAGATTACACTACCACCTTACATTACTCGCAGAGGGTGGTTGATGAAACACAATGCATCACTGAGGTTGAGATTCCTTCTCAATCAAGGCGGTGTTCTCCACAGCTCCAAGTCTATCTTCTGAAGTATTCAAGCTTCAAAAGACTTGGTGAGAACATTTGCAACACAAGATTATCCTACCATAAGACACTGAATTTTCAAGTATCTCTATACGACTCTAATAATAAATAATTATAAGAAACCATTCAACAAGAATTTGAAAAACCACACAATTTCCTTGATACAGTTCATGCTCCAATGAATTCAACTTCAACAGTACTCAGTGTGACTAAGGACTATTTGTTGTAGTCCTAAGAGATCATAGGGTATCCAAGTTACAACAAGAGATTGAAGTGACTTCCCTTGTCTGAGACACTTCAAAATCTGAGTTAGCCTTCTAAGGTGATTATAGTCTTCTGCTCACAATCATTTGAGATTTTCAAAATGCAACAAGATATGCTTGGTAGCAACAACATGCTTCAACCTTGATCATGAATTAGCTGAGGCATCCACCAATCAACTTCTTGTCTTCAAATGGATCTGCAAAATCAGACTTTGCTACAGACATCCTCAATCTTTATGTTAGTTTTCATAAAGGTTTACAATCCATTATTTTAAATATCAAAAGTATACTTGACTTGGAATAATTTGGTTAGATCCTTGACATATTTCTAATCCTAGAAGACAATAAATTTATTTCCTTGCGCTAATTATTCCTTATATTCCAATGATGAGAAATAGAGTTAAATAATCACATCAAAAACCAAAATACTTTAAAAAAGGAAGTTAGAACTTTACAAAACCCTAGACTTAACAAATGATTGTCAATTCTTTAATACCAAGCCTTTATTGAAGATAGGACTCCCTCTTAATCCTTAATCAAATAAGAATCAATAAAGGAACCAAAAATCATATAAAATTGAAGATGCTACTTGCTTTTCTCTTACTTTCACCTTCTGCAAGGTGAATTTTCAGAAAACCTTCATCTTTAACCCCGAGAGGCTAAGATACAAATTAGTTCCCATCTGAATAACCATGTCTGAAAGGATCCTTATATACTTATAAAAAAAAACAGGCGTGAGATTCAAGCAAGGAAAATACATAAGCCAAATCATCTTTCAAACTGAACAACTAAAATTGAGATTTCTTAGAAACCCAATCACAAGATATAGTATGACTACATACATATGATTGATAAATATCAAGTAGAACGAAATCTCATACTTTGCTGAACAAGATCCTAATTATATTCAGCTTTGGTAGAAGTAGAAGAAATTAACGAGTAAAATGCTTACCTCAGCCTGAAGAGATCTCAATGATAATCATAGAAGGAGACCACAGACTTGTTCATCTTTCACTTTTTCTACATATGCTATTTACAATAATACATTCTAACTTCTACTATGTAGGAAAGAGCATCATCATAACCAATTAACTAAAAGCAACTTGTCATGCAGTTATTTTAACAGATAACTGACACATAATAAAACTGCATTTGTCACAACATTTAATGACATGAGATTGAATGCAACAAGGATGATATAAGGATGGTAACTCGGGATAACACATGCACAAACTTGCTTGCAGACCTACAAGGATAAACACGTCACAGGGAACCCCAAAACATGATTGGCCCAACACGGGTTAATTCAAAGAGAATACCATTTTCCTTTCACACAACCCAACTGGGGTTTTACAAAACTAAGTAAGCACAAACCTATAAGAAGAAAATATTGATAATGAAACCCTTATTATTACAACTTGACAAAGAAACCCCATGTAAACAAATTGACAAAATTATTCAACGGGAATACTTAACCTTCAATTATCATAAAGTCTCTCATCACAAAGTTAATAAAGAATTAAGAAAAATACACATGTTGATGTTTAGATAACACTGACACTGGAACCGAAAGCTTCCCCAAAAGAAACTATCTTTGCAGTCTATCTTCAAAAGCCATAATTCACAATCTCCTCTTGATGTGCCTTAGCACAGTCAGCTAGGGTTTGAAGATTGGTGGGAATAGAACTGATTTTGTTAGCAATACAAAATAGTAGTTGCATGTCTAGTAGCAAAATAAATCTACCATACCATCAAAGATTCAATCATTATTAAAATTGGGTTGGATCACATCAAGGGTTAAGAATCATGAAATCTATACCAATCTAGGGTTTAGACCAATTCTGAAAATCAACAACTCTGAAGGTTTGAATAAGGTAATAACTCCACAGTATACACTTTGCATTCCAGAGATCTGAAAATCTGAAAGGAGAAATATCAGTTACTTCCTTCTTTGGTTCTTCACTCGAATCTCCACAATCTTTAATGAATTAAAGAATGACTCCTTGATGAGGACTCGATGATGCCCTCTAACTTCACCCCTGTCATTATCTTAATAAAAGATAAACAACAACCTGAAGGTAAGAGCTTACTGAAATCTGAGGGTTAGTATAACCTTAGCTCTGATACCATGTTGAATTTTAATATCTCAGATTAACAGTAAAACAGAAAACAGAATTAAGGTGTTGATTTTGTTAAATCAGATTATTAGATTTGATGACTTAAACCAATAAATCAATAAAGTAAATGCACAAGAAGACACAACACGAATTACCCCGGGAAAACCTCCACATCTGGAGGAAAAACCTAGCAAGAACGATCATCCGATCTGATTATGTATTGCATCCAAATTGTAACTGTACAAAACTTAGCTTTTAGAGCTTGATGATGATGTCTAGGTTTGTACACCAACTTGCCTAGATCAGCCAGCAATCTGAAGCATTTGATTCATCAAGGATGAAGGGTTTCATGCTTGCAGCCCATTTGGATTCATGTCTTTCAACATCAATGAGTCTTTTATAGGTTTGCATTAGTCTGACATGTATTCGCACCAGTCATCAATCTGGAAATGCATGTAAGTCTAATTGAATCAACCTTGCTCAGATCTGCACCAGGTTTGTCCTCCTTTTAATTCTCTTTCTTGACCGAAGCGTGCACCAAAGGATTCGCTCTGGATCTGCTATTTTCGCATCAAGTATCTAATATAGGTTGCACGATATTTTGCACCAATCTTCTGATCTTTATCACACCAAGCATTTGATAGTATTCGCACTAATAATCAATTATAATTTGCAAGTAGCAGAGGGCAGAATTCAGACTAGTATTGCAGAGGTATTTTCGCCTTGTGGTTGGAGTGTATATCAAATGACATTAGGTGCGTTGTATTTATAGGAGGTTGGTGCCTTATTGGGTCGGCCCAATAAGACACCTTTTGGCGCTAATAACAAATTTGATTTTCCATTATAAAGTTGGCTTAGTAAAGAACCTTTCCTGTCATATAACTAAGCCTTGAAAAAGGCTAAGGTAAGGTGCGCTATCAAAGGAGAAAAGTACCCAGCCCTATATTATTTTAGCTCATTATTTTTTCGAGCTAAGTTACAAAATAAACAACAAATAAGGCTTGTTATAAGGTGGAAGCAGGTGCTCTCAACCCCTACTTAAACCATCTTCCAGCTAACTCTCAAGAAAGCCCAACATTTAATGTACACATTCTTCACTTTACTTACAAGAAGAGCTGAAGGTATTAATATATAACATTATTACGAATTAAAAGGGGGTTTTGAAGTGTTTCAAAAAGATATTTTGTTTATTTATCTATTTTAAATCAATTAACAACATTTTGTTTAATCAATCGTTCTAAATTTTGGTTTATTTTGTTTTATTTGTTCTTAAAGTTAGTTTGTTGACAGTTTTAAAACAATTTTCTAATAAAAAAAAAGTTTTTTTTTTACTTGAAATTTTTTTAATAAGAATGAGATATAATTTAAAAATATGTAAAATTTGTATTATTAAATATCTTTCTAATTATGTAACATCAATATACATTTAATTTTTCTCTTTACTTTTATATGTACATATTCTTTGAGAGATGCAAGTGTAGGGGAAGGGCCCACATAACATCCATGTTCTAATTATCCATAGTCATTCATTGGATATTCAATTGTGTAACTTTATTGGTACTAATAGTGACGTGATTATTGGGGTATTTGTCTAAAGTTTTGGATCAATTGTACAAGTTTTTTGGTTATCAAAACCAATTGATAATGAGGCAATAGAAAATACGTTTTGAATGGCACTTTGAAATGACAATTTTTTGACCCTTATCCCCATAACTTATCCAACAATATTGATCTTTTACTACACTAAGACTAGAACAATAGCTATAACTTATCATTTAAGAATTTAAAATGCACTAAGTTAACTATAAGATAATAAATCTTATTTAATATTGTTTTAATATAAAAAAATAAAGCTAATTTGAAGAGAAACCATGTTGATGCCTCACATTTTGCTCAGATTTGGGACAGTTTTCCCACAGAGTTAGTTGTGATTTAGGGTGGGTCCCATGGAGGGGGGCTTCCTAAAAAATAGAGCTGGAGCTACTGAGTTTTTTTAGGAATATTTTAAAGCTGGCGGTTCCATGGATTTTGTTTTACACTTCAGCTTAAAAATTTCAGCTTCTATATTTAGGGATGTCATGAACTTTGTAGTGCAGATTAACTTAAGTTTAAACTCTTAAATTTAAGTAAATTGGTAGTAAACAAATTTAGTTTTTTTTTCTAAAATTTATGTAATTGACAAATGGCATAACACATTCCTAAGCTTGCGGGGCAATTTCTAGCCCCACCCCATTTTCACAAGCTTAGATTTTCAAGCCTAAAAGGTAGAGGCTTTATTTTTAAGGAAAAGATTCTAATTAATCCCCTAGCCAAAAAATATTTTTTTCATGAGACCGCCTCTTCCTTAAAAATAGAGCTTAAACCCCTTCCATGGAACCCCACCCTTAGCCTCCATACCCACAATTTTGGCGCTCATTTACCTACCCTGACAAATTTGATGGAGATTAATTTTTTCCATGATAAAATCGGCCGCGATTTATCTTCTGTCAGGCAATTTGGCGGGCATTTGCAAGGATTTGATGAAGGCAGACCGAGAATAAATTTTTTTAGACACCATACCTAGTACCTCTCATTGTCAAAAACATTCACATTATAAATGTAGTACTTGATCTTCAACACTAGAATAATATCAGATGTGATGTCTGGCACAAGTGAGATATGGTGCAATTATCATGTTCACGTACCTGGCACAATTCGGAGGATTTGAAAAGTTGTGCAGAAGATACATTTTCCATTAAAATTCACATGAGCTTTCAGATCGCCGTCATTGAAGAAGCTGCTGGCGGCATTCCTTCACAAAATCGGGCTCGCCGTTGAAGATTTCATGGCTGGAAAAGTTATCATTAGCAGATCAGCACCGTCAACATCATTAGTATTATTAGGACGTCTTGATATGCCGCTGCGGCAGTTTTCCTGCACAAGATCAACAATTTCCTGTTTTTGAGTGGATATTTTCGGATCATTGCTCGGAATCAAATCCCATTCACCTGTTCCAAGAAATTTCGACACGAGAGTCCTCCAAGTACGAGTCTGGGAGGTCGCAGGTTTGAGTCCCAGGCCGGCCGTAAGGAGATCCACCTGTGCAGCACACATTTCTTTACTTTCTCTTTGGAGACGAAGCTCCAAACCCTAGACCGACTCATATAAAATACTTAAAGAAGGAAATTGCAGAGACTTACAAGAGCAACAATTTCTTCTTGTTGAGAGAAGATTCGGATCATTGCTCGGAATCAAATCCTTTTCACCTATTCCAAGAAATTTTGAAACGAGATTCCTGCAAATACGAGACTGGGGAGGTCGCGGGTTTGAGTCACAGGCCAGCCGTAAGGAGATCCACCTGTGCAGCACACATTTCTTTATTTTCTTTCTAAGCTCCAAATCCTAAACCCTAAACCTGTCCAGCACACATTTCTTAATTTTCTTTAGGCCGTTCAAAATTTCAGAGAAAAATTATGATCAGCCAATCACCATCAACATCATTATTATTAGGACGATTTGATATGCCGCTGCGGCAGGTTTGAAATATAATTATATCAGTCGAGGCTGGGAATAAACTGGTTTTAAAGTCTCACCATCTTTGCATAACATCAAGGTTAGTTGAAAATTGAAGATTTTGGTCATGCTCAGCAAATTAGTTGCATCTTTTATTTTTCGAAAAAATGTATAATACGAAGGTTAGTGAGTTATTTTTGAGTCAGATTAATGCATCGGTTGCCTGGAGTTTTTCACGTTGAAAATCTATTTTCTATTTCATAATGTGGGTTAGAAATCCATCTTGTTATATTCTTTTTTTCTGCCAATAACAGTCTTCAACCACCTGCATACAGTCTTTTATGGGACATAACATCAGTGGAATGTTCACACCATCAAATCTTATCTTCCAAAATCAAATAATATTCTCATATGTAATTAGACATCCTCATATGTAATTAAAATTGTCTAGCTCATGGCATCCGTGTGCACAAATACATTCTATTTATACTTAATTGTTGAAATGGACGGTTCACCATTTTACCTTTTTTAATCTGCATTTATATTTTTTTCAATGATTTTTGTCTAATTTTTTTGATCCTCTGACAAATTTAGTAATGAATTATTAATGTTTAAGTGCAAATTTAGTATTATATTTTAAAAGTTACACTTAATAAGGTTTGTGTATGCTCCATGAGTCAAACATTTTGGTTTAAGAGAAATATAATCTTAATGGTAAAGAAACTTGCTAGCACTCTTGAGTATTTATGTTAGACAACTATGAGCTTATAGAGGAACTATCTACACTATGGGTCATGAGCTTGGAAGAAGAAATATCTAGCAATGATTGTTGAGACCATGTGAATGATTTTGGTTATACATAATGAATATCTCCATATTTTGTAGAAGAGATTTCACACATAATAGTATGACTAAAAGGTTTATCCTTATAACTTCCATCCAAATGCCTTGGGTTTATATGAATTCTCATGCCTTATTTTGGTCAAATACACTAAATTAATATTTTAATAATTATTTTGCCTATTCTCTTAGATTTGCAAATTAATAATTAATTAAAGCAAAAAATAATTTTATTGTTGTAGGAACTTCCTTTAGCTCACAAAAAATTGGAATGGACTTTTAGGTCCTCTAAAATGAAATAATTAAACATGATATAGTACAAAATCCTTGAAATCAAACATGTGTCCATGCACCACACCCCTTGCAATGACCTTGTACCTTGAAATTGATGTACTCTACATGTTTCTTCCCCAATGTGCATAGATCACCAAAGCACCTTCTTCCTAAGTGTTCTCCATCTTAGCCTTCCAAGTTCTTGTCATAGATTAATAAAATTCCTTCACACCCCTTTTCAAAATATTCAATTGCATTTTTACACACAATTCACTAAAGGGTATGTTTTTTTAATAAAAACTATTTATAATTTTTAAAGTCATATTACACCTTTTACTTTAAAGGGTTATTGAGTTTTGATCTCTTTTTATTTACATTGTATTCTCTTTTTTTATAAATTATTTACAAGGGAGTTCTTATAAATTATATAAATGGGAGAAAAGTCTCGTAATGCTTCCCTCTTAAATCAATTGTTACCTAGCTCTCCAAAAAATAGTCAATGAAATGTACCAATATGGATATTTTAGTGAACATGTTTTCCTTTAACTTCAAATATAATCTTGTTTCTTAAATTTCTGTTACAACCATCAATAACAATTTTGACCTTTTAAATCATAATGCAAATACAATCTTATCATAAATAATCAAATACAATTAGAATTATCATAAATAATCAAATACAATTAGAATTACAAGTAGACAATTACCCCTAAATAGAGTTTACATAATGCCTCAAGCCACTCAATTAGGGGTTTTGGGGCAAGTTTGAATTCAACAGATATTTAATGTAAAATATTTCTCTTTACATCATGAAACTTCGTGTGTGTATATATATGGTTTAGTAGGAACAAAGGTCAAAATAAATATATTTTTGTTTCAGAGGGGAGGGATTTGGTTATAGTTAGCAATTCACTACCAATTCTGTAATGATGGTTTTAATAGAGGAGGTGGAAAATGGAGTAGGTATAAATGGATGGTATTTTGCAAAACATGGCTTGATTGGATAGTTCAAAGTTTTTTGGCCAAGCGTTTGTGAACTTCACAAATGGATTTCTGAGTACTAGGACAATTCTGGAGGGGGTAGTTCATATCTTCCTAGGTACTCGAGGTTTCTTTGTGGTTGCCTTTGATAATGTGTAGGACAAGAGCAAGATCCTTTGTGTTTTTCAGTGGTGTTGGGAGGATAAGTACTTGGTTATGCTCAAACCATGCTTCCCGACTTTCAACCAAACTACTAAATCATTTGATAGGGTTCCATATTGGGTAAGACTTCCTAATCTCCTTTTGCAATATTGGTTTGAGTCTTGTCTAGAGTCTATTGAAAATTCTTTGGTTAGATTTTTGGTGGTAGACAAGGGTTCCTAAATTTTATGCTCTAATTCTCATTCTCGTGGAGATGGATGTAACTAAAGTTTTCTCTAAAGAGATTATAATGAAAACTTCAAAAGGATGTTGGCTGCAATCTTTGGATTATGAAGGAATCCCTTTCATGTGCTAAAGATGTTTGTAAACATGACATATCTTTTCCTAATGTGATAAGCATAAGTAGGACAAAATTATCACTTAGTGGAAAGAGGAATCCCCTATCCATTATTTGATGGAGAAAGATGATGCAAGTCAGAAAAGTGACTATAAGGCCTTGATTGATTAGGGATATTGTAATGGAGTATTGCCCAAGGCCCCCAAAAGGGTATTGAGCTTAAATAAGGACATTGATAATGCTATTTGTGTGATAGAGCAGGGGAAAGCATCTTCAAGGTGTTTATGTTAGAATTCGTGAAATGTGAATCTCATAAGCCCAGTTGTCTTCTGCAAGAATACCTGTCACACATAAAGAGATATTGCTTTGAAATTGTTTATTGCTTGAGTTACAATGAAGGATATGACATCCTTATAAAGAAATCTAACTCTAAAGATAGAAACCCTAAATGGTGGAGTTTCCAAGATAGACTAGGATTTTGAAACACAATGCATGAATCAATCATGTATGCACAAATAGCATAATAGACTAATTAATGCATGAAACTCTCGAAATCTAAACATAGTTTGTTTTTCCTAGTTTGCATTATGCATGAAGATAAATATTAATTAATTATTCATAATTAATTAATTACTAAATAATAAATTATTTAATAAATTAATTCAATTAAGTGAATAATTAATATATAAATTATTTATTCCAAAACCCCTCCTGAATGCACAACTGGGAGAGAGGCAAAGATATAGGAAAAAGTATGCAAATATGTATGATGTATGCAAGATGAGTCCCGACCTAAACCCTGATGAGGTACCCATGAACATGTTGGAATCCAAGAACACTAAGAGGGAGGGGTGAATCAGTGTTTTCCTGGCATGATTGATTTTAACCTTATTAGCACAACAACTTAGCAATCAGTAAGCATAAAAGAAAATAACAACAAGTAATAATGCAACCACAAAGATGAACATCATAACACCACATATTTATACGTGGAAAACCTCAAGGAGGAAAAAACTCGGTGGGATTGGAGACCCACAATATCTATCCACTGATCAGATGAATAAATATTACATATAAGGGGTCTGCACATGCAAGAAGGCCAACAGCCTAAAGCGCATTGCTCATCAGAAAAGGAGCCTCACTAACTACAATAAATCTTCGAACTACAATTCGAAAGAAGATTGAACTGCAAGTATAGCATCTCCTATGCTTGAGTATAGTTCTAGTTAAGCTCAATGTCAGAGGTCTTAAACCTCTTACACAAACCCAATTCGATCACCTACGATCGACCAAATCCTCTACATATGATTACAACCTTATTCACACACAGATAATCCCATAACCCATATGTGACCATGATCTACAAAGAGATCTTACATCATATTTATACAAACCCTGGACCTAAACAATTAGGTCGGCCACCTAAAAGATAATACAATAAATCCATTACATAAACCCACAAACCAATGATAACCCAAGTTAGCCTGAGACTGAAACAACATTAACCAAACAATAAATTCAACCAGTATTGGGAGCATCCACCAACACGTTACATAAACCAGTCCATAACCTAGGAGAATAACACAAAATAGCACCGGACCTAAAATAGCTCTCCATAAGCCAAATGCAACACCATTGATCAACTAGAACACGAACATGATAACCAACAGCATCCTGAGAACCTTCTAGAAGCTGCACCAACACCACTTATTGAATCCATCAAAAGATCTTCAACAAAGCTCTACTGTAAAACCCTTACCGGTAACCAAAAGGCTTATTAGAACATATGAAAGCATCTGGATCACTAAATCCCAAACCAATTGAATGTGACATGCACATGAATGATCGAACCAAACCAATTCCACCAAACTGAACGTATCGAAGAATACCATAGATGATCTCCCAATCAACATCACAATCCAACCACTCTACCGGAACCCGGTAGAAAACCAAACAAGTTAGTGTTGACATCAATGACAAACATCAATGGAACACATAATCAATTCCTCTAAATTGCCAACAATCTTCCCCTTTGGCATTGATGGCAACACTAGATGTGAAAAACATCCAAGTGCCAAGAAATGCCAAACAATTCTCCCCTAATGGAAGACATCCAACAGTCTCCCACAAATGATATATCAATGAAGCTTTGAACCAATTATCTTTGTACCAATTAACCATCCATAGACCTGAACAAAACTCCCCCAGTGGGATACAACTAATCTGAGATTATGTTCCTCCCCCTTTGACTGATATCTTTGTTAAGCTCTATTTTTCACATGTATATATCTCCCCCTTTGACATCAATGCTACAAATCTAACATAAACATCAAAGAAAAACCATAAATCTTCTAAACCACACAATTGAGTACTCCCCTTGACTAGTAGCATCAACTCATGAATTCGAAATGAATGATAGTTTTGATAATGAATACTGGACTGATGCCAATCATCATCACTTAAGTCTCTACCAGAGGGGCAGAGACTCCCAATTTGTCTCTAAAGTACTCAAATGATTCCTTGGGCAAAGGTTTAGTGAAGATATTTGCAATTTTCTCTTTAGTGTTCACATTAACCAATCTGACTTCATTTTCTCCTACCTTATCCTTCAAAAAGTTATACTTGATTGATATGTGTTTTGTCTTAGAATGAAATACCAGGTTCTTTTATATGTCAATAGCAGCAAAGTTATCACTGTGAATAACTATCGGTTCATCACAATCTACCCTTATATCTTTTAAAATTTGCTTCATCCATATAACTTTTGTACAACTAGTAGCAACAACAACATACTCAGATTCAATAGTGGATAAAGAAGTACACGATTGTTTCTTGTTGATCCATGAAACAAGTTTCTTTCCAAGAAAGAAAGCTCCACTGGATGTGCTTTTTCGGTCATCTATATCTCCAGCCTAATCTGCATCTATATATGCACATAGTGTAAAGTCATTATCTTTAGGATACCATAAACCATATAATGTTGTTCCTTGAAAATATCTAAAAATATGAGCTACTAGAGCAAAAGGTTTCATCATAATCAATTCCTTCCTTCTGAGAATATCCTTCTTCCTCACAACTTGTCCATCTTCATTCACTTTATTCCTAAAAACCCATTTAGTTCCAACAACATTCTTATTTTTAGGTCGGGGAACTAAAGTCCATGTGTTGTTCTTTTCTATCTGATATAATTCCTCTTCCATAGCTTTCATCCAACATTCATCCTTACATGCCTCAACTACTGATGTCGGTTCAATTTGAGAAATTAAGCATACCTCATCAATTTCCAACCTTCTCCTTGTCATCACTCCTTTTCTCTTGTCTCCAATGACCTAATCTTCTGAATGATTCAACCTTACATACCTAGGAGTCTTTTGACTTTCTATTTCTCTGCTCTGATCTTCAGTTACTGTTGAATATTTTGATAGTGTCAAGGTAACTAGTTCAACATTTTGTTCTGGTGCAGGTACTACTGGATTAGTTATGATCATTTCCACTTCTGATTCTCTTTCATAAGTTTTAATTTGACCTTTGTACTACTCATTCACCTTGACATTAGCGCTCTCCACAATTCTCTGCAATATTTTGTTATAACATCTATGTGCTTTGGTTTTATTTGAATAACCAAGAAATATCCCTTCATCACATCTAGGATCAAACTTTCCAATTTACTACCAAAGATTCTGAAATACATAATTGTAGGTGTATGACCAAACTATTCCTCAAAAGTGTCTTACCGGTAAACCAAACCATATCCAAGGTCCAATCAAATCTTCGTCGGTTAACCTTCAAACTAACTTCTCTAATGTCTAAAATAGGCTTTCAAACCACTACCGGGGGAAATGCAAGATTTGTCATCAATTTGCCTCCCCTTAAGGCATTTTCCTTAGTTACCAGATGAGTTTCCTACAGGTGCTGTAGGTGCAGGAACATTTTGTTATGTCAGTTGAGTAACCAGGGTATTTTCTTTAGTCGATTGATCCTCAGATTTTCTAATCCACTTCTTCTCATGATCCTTCCAGATATCATCAACTTTTTGCTTTCCCTTCTCATTGGATTTGTCATTTCCTCCTCGTAGATTCTTGCTTCTGTAAAATTTAGCAATGTGTCCTACTTTGTTGCATGCATAACAAGTGACATTGTTCTTTTGAATTGCCTTGTTGTAACCTTGATCATTTCTTGACCTACATTGATTAGCCATATGTCCAAAATTTCCACATGCATGACATTTTACATTCATTCTACATTATTTTGTCCTATGACTATATTTTTTGCAATTGAAACGCTGACTTGTAAATGAATTGTTGTTCTGATTGACTCTATTTCTACATTGACTTTCCATATGACCAAAATTATTGCAAACAAAGCATCTATCATTAAATTTATGTGCATTGGGTTGCCTTACCGATGACCTCTGATTTTGGTTGACTAGTGGATTCTCCTGATTGTTCTTCTGATCGGATTTTTCATCATGATTTGTAGTACTGAAGCTTTCTCCATGCTCAAATCCAAGACCTCTAGTGTCTCCATTTTCCCTTTGATTCTTCAATAACTCGTCAAGATTTGTAGAACTAACCTTGAACTTGTCTTTGTACTCATTTGCAACATCCATCACCTCTTAGGACTGTCATCATTCTTTCCAACTCTTGCTCATTATTTTGGGATTTCACCAATTCAGTCCTCAATATATCATTCGCATGCGCCAACCTAATGCATCCTTCAGATCTATCTTTTAGAGATTTGGAAAGATTTTCTTCATTCTTCTTTCGGTCTTCAATTTCCTTGGACATCATCGTGGTTAGGGCTTGTATTTCATTCTTCATGACACCATTTTCCTGACTCAACTTTTGACATAGTTCCTTGAGAGCATTCTTTTCTTCATCATCCGAATTTTGTAATTGATCACATAGTTCTTTCCTTTTCTCTTGAGCAGATGACAACCTCTCTTGCAGAGTGAAGATGAATTCCTTCGTAGATCTCAACTCATCTTGCAGCTTCATGTTCTTCAATCTTTCAGCATCATAGTCTTCAAGATATACTTCACGTTCTTTCCTCAAACTCATCTCCATGGATTCCAAATACAGGATCTCCCTCAAGCTGTTAGACTTATTATGAGGCACCATGCTCTGATACCAATTGTTGGAATCCAAGAACACTAAGAACGGGGGAGTGAATCAATGTTCTCCCAGTATGATTAATTTTAACCTTATTAATATTGACTTAGCAATCAGTAAGCATAAAAGCAAATGACAACAACTAATAATGCAACCACAAATATGAACACCATAACACCACAAATTTATATGTGGAAAACCTCAAGGAGGAAAAACCATGGTGGGATTGGAGACCCACAACATCTATCCACTGATCAGATGAATAAATATTACATATAAGGGGCTTGCACATGCAAGAAGGCCAACAACCTAGAGCGAACTACTCATCACAAAAGGAGCCTCACTGACTACAAGAAATCATTGGACTACAATCTGGAAATAAGATTGAACTGTAAGTATAGCATCTCCTATGCTTGAGTATAGTTCTAGTTAAGCTCAATGTCGGAGGTCTTAAACCTCTTACACAAACCCAATTCGATCACCCATGATCAACCAAATGCTCTGCATATGATTACAACCTTATTCACACATAGATAATCTCATAACCCATCCATGACCATGATCTACAAAGAGATCTTACATAATATTTATACAAACCCTGGACATAAACCCACAAACCAATGATAACCCGAGTCGGCCTGAGACCGAAACAACATTAACCAAATAATAAATCCAACCGGTATCAAGAGCATCCACCAACACATTACGTAAACCAATCCATAACTTAAAAGAATAACACATAATAGCATCAGACCTAAAATAGGTTGTCATAAGTCAAATGCAACACCACCGATCAACTAGAACACGAACATGATAACCAACAACATCCTAAGAACCTTCTAGAGGCTGCACCAACACCACTTATCGAATCCATCAAAACATCTTCAACAAAGCTCTGTTAGTGAAACCCTTACCGATAACCAAAAGGCTTACTAGAACATATGATAGCTTCTAGATGACCAAATCCCAAACCAACTGAATGTGACATGCACATGAATGACCCAGCCAAACCAATTCCACCAAACTGAATGTATCAGAGAATACCAGTAATGATCTCTAGATCAACATCACAATCCAACCACTATACCGAAACCCGGTAGACAACCAAACAAGCTAGTGTTGACATCAATGACAAACATCAATGCAACACATAATCAATTCCTTCAAATTGCCAACAGAACAAACATGGAAGTTTCTCATAAACGAAGCAAAGGAGAAAACCTTGAATGAGAACAAAACTCCTCTCCAAAAGAGAAACAAAAGACAAGCATGAAGAAGTTGCAAACGTTGTCGTAGTAAGATTGCTATGGTGTTTAAAATCTAACCTCCGGAAATAAGAATGCTAGAGTGTCAATATGGTAAGTATTTCATCTGTAATAGATGGAATTTTCCACCTTAGGAAAGACGAATCCCCAAGGACAAATTATTTGTTCGATTACCTCTTCGAATAGGCGCAATGCTGAGCCAAGAGAAAAAAGAATGCTCTAGGTCCAGGTCAGAGAACCAAGATGAACCTCTGGCGAACTCTACAAGGTTCTTTAACCGAGGTGATAGCGCAAACCCAAGACTGCAGTGTGGATTGTGGAGTGCAGCGCGATGCGCTAGTGTCCTAGGTGGATAGAACACAGAGCTATACAAAGATGCTTGGTTCTTACGAACATAACACATAACAAAAACAACTAAAACTACTAACTATCTAATGAGATAACCAAACATGAATGAATAAAAATAGAATGTACATAATATGGGTGAAATAATCAGTAAATTGCTTAAATAGAAAAATGAAGCAGAAAGGACAGAACAAATGGAGAACTTGGGAGGCTCTCGGGTTTAGGACGCCAGCGCGGTGCACAGACGCCAAGGCGTTGCGTTGTTGTCTATATGTCCAGAAAGCAATAAGTTTCAGAGTCCAAAAGTTGGGTCAAACCTGTACCCGTGCACACAAAAAAGGGGGAAAATGTTGGGGTTGTATAGGGGCATGCCTTAGTCAAACCCTCACTTAGGTGTTTCCATCGCCACAGACAACCAAATTGGTATAGATTGGAAAATAGATAATTTGGAACAAATTGGTAAATCGGTAAATAGATGCAAAAAGAAATCTAATTCCTATTCCATACAAATAAATATTGGAATATTGGTAAATACACTTATTAATGCAAAGGACTCATTGCATGAAAGTGAAATAAGCTCTGGAAGCTTGCTGTTGGTATTGATAGCTTGCTTTTGATGTTGATTTTGCATGAGCCAAGAGCTTGCCAAAGAAAGATTTTTAGAGAGCTTGAGAGAGCTTGAGAGAGCGCCAAATCAAGAGCCAAGAACCCAAAGTGGGAAACCCCGCAAATGAGTTGGAAAGGGTTTTTAATTCAAAACAAGCACGGAGAGCCATTACAGCACAATGTCGACCAAAGGACACACATTGACACACATATGAGTCACTGGCACTTTTAAAATCCAACCATTTTCCGGGACATTAGAGCGGTGCGTGGACGTCCCCACATCGCGTTGTCATCCACCAAGAATAGGTCTTGAAGGGCTGACAGGTCTAAACAATGATCCTTGGAATGAAGGTCCTGCGATGAAAAAATGTTACAATTTTGATCATAGGGCCGTCATAAGTGCCTTAGGCATCATGCACAAGTGTCATAAATACACCGGGTATAATTTAGGACACTACATTTTGCCCCCACATTAGTGGACTGATCAGCCTTAGGGATCAGTTCCACTAAAGTAGTTTAGAAGACATATTTGCCAAGCTCACATCACGCAATAAATGCGGCCAAATAATAAACGCACTTCGGATATGCTGCGAGAGTCGCAGAGGTCAGGTTTGTGATCATGAACAATGCCCCCAAGTTTCTGCGAAGAAAATGTATTATCTAAAAAGATAAAGAACGTGATGCAAAATAAATAAACGTGTCAGCATGAAAAAACAGAGGAAGCTACTCAGGCGAGAAGAATGGTTAAGAAGCGTTAGTCCAGAAAGAAGTGAAAAATCAGTTGTAGGCGAGTATATGCCCCCTTATGTTTTGCCTCCAGCGAAGTGGGGGAAAACAGGAAGGAAAATGAGCCAGAATTGTCCAAAAGAAGGCGGAAGCCATTTTGGACAAAAATTTAGCCTATATACTCAAAAGTGGGCCCATGGAAGGATCATTTTTACTATTCACTACAGGCATTCTAGCTTAGAATTGTATAGAGCCAAAGCGAAAAATGCCTCGCAAACGAGAGCTTGGGTCAAGTATGATTGAGGAGCTTTGCACCGCAGTTGCGCAAGGTGAGGAGAATGACCAGGTACACTTCGAGTGCCAACAGCACCTGTGGTACCACTAGCAGTCGCCGCAATTGGCGTGGAGGGGTCCAGCAATAGGGCTCCTCTGTGAGATCTAGACTAGCAGGCAGGCAATCTTGATATGCATATGTTATTTTCTATTTATGTACTTTCATTTCTTTTCATATGCATATACATAGATAGAGATTTTTTATATGATGAGGTACTGATGCAGAATCTTTTTTTGTTTATAGAGGGCGTGGCGGAGTGGCTGAGTTTTGTTTATCAACCACTTGATGAGATCATCTCAGATGTATAGCCTTTGGGTCATGTACTAGATGCTTATCGTCCCATCTATTCAGCAAGATGACACACACGTCTATTCGAGCCTATAGCATGACTACGAATAGTTTATGAGGAGGGTCAAGTGGAGCTGGTGCAGGGAGAAGCACAGATGGCCACTGTGATGGGGCAGCGGGATCAGACCCTACAGGAGGTACGAGTTGTCCAGAGAGAGACTAGGCAGTGACACAAGTCGAGAGTACCGAGAGGGAATGTGACGCTCTACAGAGCCAGGTCGATGACCTTTAGCGACAGTTGGATGCCACTCAACAGGATGTCACGAGTTGTCTAGACCACCCTCGAGTGCGTCAACTAATGACACACCTAGACATTGCATGCCAACGAGATATCCGCCTGCAGGAGGAGTTGATGACGCAGTGGGAGACCATTGCAAAGATATGAGGGGAAATGAGGGGTATGCGCTCGCAGACTGCTACAGGTGTGAGATCACAGTCCACCTCAATTCGGTAGCCTCTAAGGATTGACCAAGATCCACCAGAGCCAACCAACTTAGGGAAACGTCCCCTAGCCCGAGGTTCACCAACACCAGGCCAAGATCCGTCAACACCAGCGAGGTGATATATTTTTTATTTAGATGGATGATGTATAACATTCTTTTTTAGATGTACATAGATGTATTTTACACATATACAACAACATCACCTATTTTTGGAGTGATGCGATACATGTACACGATACATTATACATATATATGATGTGGTTCGACATTTTGGTCTGTTCTCTTGTGTTATTATGGATATATGTTTTCATTTGTATTACATGTTTATGTGATGTATGATGTAGATTAGATGGCTATCATGATTACATTTACATGTCGTTATGTTCATACATGCATGGTGAAATACTATGATGATCTATGAATTTTAGAATAGAGCATATGTACATATGCACGCACGCACACACACGTGTATATGGATATGCATAGTCACTTTATAACACTGTAAAGCGGAAAAAAATTGAACCCTAGTTGCTCTCCCCTCTTCCAACTCCAAGGAGAGAGAAGGGAGGTTACTAGGATTGACGGTTTTCACTTAGGGGAGACTTTACATTCAAAAGAGGGGTTGAAACCCACAAGATCCAATCCCACACAATGCAAGATTGGATTCTAAATGAGTTTTAAGGGTTAAGACAGCAAGGCTACCCTCTTTTGTAAAGAATGTAGATAGAAGGATTAAGCTAGGAATGCATAGAAAGTGAGAAAGATTCGCTTATAAACTGAGATAGGGATATAGGATGAAGCTGCGGACCTGGAATTAGCAGTAAAATGTCGAGACGGCGCTGTCCTGCAAATTTGAGCGAAAGTTGATGGGACGATGGCACTCGGCGTGCACACGGTCCTCCGAAAAATCCGCGAAACGAAGGGGGATCTGTTCGTCTCTGCACAAAGATTCCAGATCTTCAATTTCAGCCGCGTACCTGCAACCTACACACAGAAAAGCGAAGACAATTGGGGGGTTAGGGATTAGGGGTTTTCCCTTAGGTCAAACCCCGGTTTTGGAATTAACCAAGAAATGAGAAATGTTGTAAATGTAAATGATTGTAATGTAAAACGAGTACTAGTACCTTGTTGTAAGAATGTTTGTATTCTTACATGCGAAGGTGTAGATGTTGTTGTTTGTTGTATGTTGTATGTTGTATGTAGTATGTGATCTCCTCTTCAATGGTTGAATCCTTGTCTTGAATGCAACACTTAGCCTTGAATGGAGACTTAGAATGATCAATTGCTTGAAGGAATGCTTGAATGCTTGAATGCTTGAATGTTTGAATGTTGCTTCCGCCTTTTTCCATCTATCCAAATGAGAGAGGAAAATGTAGTTTATATACTTGCCAATTAGGGTTGATAGACTGATTTTTCTGACCTTAGGCCGACCAAGAAATGTTATTTTCCAATTTGCAAACAAAAAGACCCGAAGCCCCATAGGAGACCGGGCCCAAAATAGGGTCAGGGACCAGGGCGCTGGGCGCCATGGTCCTGGGGGACCAGGGCACTGGGCACCCTGGTCCTGAAGGACCAGGGCGCTGAGCGCTTTGGTCCCACCTCCCGGGACAACAGGGTGCAAGGAGGGATCAGGCAGGGTGCTGGAAAAATGCAGTTTTTGATGTCGTGGACAAGTTTCGGGGTCTCCATTCAGGTTCCGTGTTGCGTCGCCATCGTGAAGACCGAAATGCAGTCGAAATTGCAAGTGTCGCAATTTTAGGATGCTACAAACACAATAAGGGAGGTTTGTGTTGACAAAGGATACGCATCAAGACATGACCGTCGTAGGGAACTAGGCATCACGTGCAAGACACACATTACATATTTTTCTACACATAGTATCGATGTAGGTGTGTAACGTTGATAGGCTCTTTGAAAGGAGTACCATCCATGGAAGCTAAACCATAGGCACTAGAACCATACACAGAAGTGACGATGTAAGGACCTAACCAATTCGGATTAAACTTTCTGCGTTGGTTGGGTGGCGCATTGACATTTATCTAGTTCTCATAAAGGGACCATGTCACCTATTTTGAATGTTTTGGGAAGCACACTTTGGTTATACTGACAAGATTGAGATTTTTGATAAGCCTGGAGATGTTGAAGGGCCTTCAAACGACGCTCATCTAACAACTCCAGCTGATTCAGATGAAGAGCGCGATAAGAATCATCACCGATAACCCCTTTTAAGGAGATACGTAAAGAGGGGATCTCCAATTCAAGAGGCATGATGGTGTCAGCGCCATACACAAGGTTATAGGGCATCCTTCCTGTAGTCGTACAGACACTCGTGCAATAGGCCCATAATGCATAAATTAGTTGTGAATGCCAATCCTTACCATGCTTAGTGACAGTCTTGCGTAAGATCTGCTCGATGGTTTTGTTAGATGCTTTCGCTTGACCGATGGACTATGGATAGTAAGGAGTGGAAAAGCAATGCTGAATGTGAAATTTCTTGAGGAACTGCTTGACCTCCTTGTTCTTAAACGGTGTACCGTTATCAGAAATGAGGGTAGAAATAATGTTATCCATGGTAAAACCACAAATCATGTCAGCAGTAGTCGAACGCAGTGGTAGGAATTTGACCCACTTCATGAAGTAATCTGTGATGGTAATAATGAAGATATGACCTTTAGACGATGGAGGAGATATTTTACCAATAATATTCATTCCCCGAGTCTGAAAAGGCCATGAAGAGACTTGACTACGCAGCTCCTGTGCAGGGTCTCAAATCAAGTTGATGTGTTGTTGACATTGAGGGATTTTCTTAACAAAAGTGAAGGAGTCTTGCTCCATCGTTTTCCAATAGTACCCCATATGAATAAGTTTGTGCACCAAAGATTTACCACCAAAATGACCACCTCCAGAGCTCGAGTGGGCTTCCTGAAAGGCCATAGGGATCTCAACTTTTGTTATACCTATTATATGATCTCTTGTATGATATGTCAAATAAGAGGATATAGCAGGTAGCTAATTTTTGAATTTGCACACACAAACTTTTACTAGCGTCTTTGGGAAAGCTTCTGGTCTTTAGATAGTTGAATATATGTGCAAACCATTCTCTTGAGTAGAGATGAGCACATATGAGATTGTCTTGATATGTGCTATTTGAAATAATCGAAGAGCAAATGACTTGCACCATAAAGCGGTACTCACCCTGGCCAAAATCAGGGCCAACAAGGGAAGTCCCGCTTGCCATCGCATCTACATGACAATTTTCTCTCCAAAGGATGCTATCGATTGTGTAATTAGTGAATTGTTTCAGTATAGTTAGAACTAAATCCTTATACTGAGACAACTTTAGTTGTTTCACGCGATAAGAACATGTCACTTGATTTACAATGAGTTCAAAGTCTCCATGGTTGTGGATATGTTTCACACCTATGGCAATCGCAACACAGAGTCCTACAATCAAGGCCTCGTACTTAGTGATTTCATTGGTGCAATTAAATTCCAAGCAAAATGAAAGGGGAACAAGTTTTCCTTCAAGCGAAACAAACACTACACCTGCGCCATAACCAGTTTGACATCTTGAACTGTCAAAGTACAGGTCCCATATAGGATCTTGATCAACGATCAAGATGTCCTTGTTAAGGAAGAGGTCTAGGGTGGGGAAAGATTTTCTCAAGGGAGCGTCGGCCAACTGATCAGCGATAACCTATCCCTTAATTGACTTATGAGAGGTGAAGTTTAGGTCAAACTCAAAGAGCAACATTACCCATTTAGCAAACCATCCCGAAAGATCAGATTTAGCAAAAAGGTGCTTAAGGATGTCATTCTTGGCAATGACCCGTGTTTCTGCATGGAGAACGTAATGTCTTAACTTCTGGGTCACGAACACGAGAGCTAAGCACTGTTTCTCTATGGCAGAATATCGGGTCTCATAATCTATCAATGTACAACTAACGTAATAGACAACTCTCTCTCGACCTTCATCATCATGATGAGCTATCATTGCTGCTAGAACATGGGATGTAGCGGATATGTATAAGAAGAAAGGTCTATCAGACATAGCCAACATCAGGATAGGAGGATTAGCCAAGTAATCCTTGATGGAATTGAAAGCCTTTTGACAGTCTTCATTCCCTTTAAAGTGAACATCCTTCTTCAGCAATCGTGTGAAAGGGAGAGTTCGATCAGCCAGTTGTGCCACAAATCGACGGATGGCTTGGATTTTCCCTTGTAGACTACAAAGCTGAGAGATGTTTCTAGGTGGGGGCATGTTGATGATAGCATCAATCTTATTTGTATCTATTTCAATTCCTCAGCGAGAGATGATAAACCCCAAGAGTTTCTCTGCTCCAACATTGAAGACACACTTAAGAGGGTTTAGTCTCATTTTATATAACCGAAGTCTTTCAAAGACTAGACGTAGACTTTCAACATGCGTTCCTCATTTTAGGGATTTTACCAAAATGTCATCGACATAATCTTCTAAGATCTTAAGGATGAAATAATGGAAGATCAAAGTCATGGCTTGTTGATAGGTTGCTCTCACATTCTTCAACCCAAACGACATGACGGCATAGCAAAAGGTCCCCCATGGGGTCGTCAAGGTGGTCTTATACTGATCTTTTGGGTTAATGCGGATTTTATTATAACCTGAGAAGTCATCCATAAATGAAAGAAAAGCATATGTTGCAGTCAAATAGACGATTATATCAATATTCGGGAGAGGAAAATCATCTTTGAGAGATGCCTTATTCACATTCTAAAAGTTGATGCAAATGTGGATTCTTTCCTTGGGTTTTCTCACCAGTACAATGTTCGAGATCCAAGGCAAGTAGTCAATAGTTCAGATAAAGCCATCTTTTAAGAGCTTCTCTATCTCGGTCTTGAGCAACAAGGCCACCTTAGGATTCATCTTTCAAATCTTTTGTTTCACCAGCTTAGCATTAGAGCTAAGCACAATCAATGTCAGGCATCTCTTCATAAGACGAAGCAAAGATGTCAGGGAATTGATGTAACAACTCAGAATATTCTTTCGATTCTTTAGGGGACAAGCACTTCCCAATATTTATAATTTTATCGGGAGCCTTATTACTCATGAAAACATCAGTAGTCTCCTTGTGTAGGAGTGCACTACTATCGTTTAGATGAGAAACATATATTTTCTCTTCATTACGAGAAAGTGGTGCCCCCTGTGCAACGGATTCTCCAAAGTAAGCTTGAGCATTCATGCAATATGGGAATCAACGTTTATGGTGACAAGAGGGAAGCTCCTCATAGACACCTAGAAATTCCTTCAAGGATTATTCCAATGGGAATAAGTCTAAATTAATCTCAATAGGCGAAGCACTAGTATCAATGAGTTCTAGATGGACAAGCTCCAGAGGCAGGGGATCGGTCAAAATCATGTTCACTATCAACCATGGTTTCGCCTTTCGTCCTGTTTGATGGTACTCTTGTCCAGTGTTGTGGTGACGAGGTTCAACCTCTAAAGGGATTTGAATGCCTTGCTCATTAGGCCCACAACCCTTTCCATCGTACCCAAGTTGAGAGACCATTTTGTATCCAAGACCATAGATCTCTTGAAGCTCTTTCCCTGATGGTGGTTTGGTATAGAAAAGTTGATCCACATGGTAAGCATCACCCGACTTTATGGATGCATAATCATCCTTCTTAGCTAAAGTGAACGCTATCTTTGGAAAACTTGAGTGGACATGAGCTACTTTGTATTCACCAACGTGGGAATCAATCAAGTCCAAAGAACCCCAGTCGTTGCCTAAGCATGCATTGAATTTCGATGGAGAAGCCAACTTTACTGGAGATCGTCACTTAGGCGGTGGCTCTAACGTTTCCATCTTGGGAGTTTCAATCATGAGAGACTCAGATGACTTCTCCTTTTTAATGACTTCCTTAGGGATCTCTTCTTTCTTACACTCTTTCTTTTTAGGGGAGGTGATAGAAGCAAACGTTATCTCCGAATAAGATAAGCTTGGTACCCAATTATGAAATGAGCGTGTAGCTGCAACTTGACCCACTACAACAATCTGACATAATTGCATAGCCTTAGGGTCATCTCGAACTATGACAACCCGGTTATCAGCTACAAACTTCACCGCTCCATGAAGCGTAGAAGAGACGACTCCCAAGGCGTGAATCCAAGGTCTACCTAGAAGAAGGTTGTACGATAAAGGACCCAGCATAATGTGCACAAGGGTTGGAATGGTTACCTGTCCAACCTTCAAGGACAGTATGAGAATTCCTACAATGATTTTTCCATAGTTTCCAAAGATTTCGAATCTACTTTGATCTTTGGTAGCAAGTCCAATCTACAAACATTAAGTGTAGATCCAATATCAGTCAGAGTTCGTCTGATACCCACACCATTTTTATGGACAATAATCATCAAAGGATCCTCTAGATTCCTCACCTCAGGAGGCAGAAGTTCATGTGGATAGAAAGTAATATTTGACAAATCCACACAAATATGATCCATCAACACAGTCATGTGAGTTGGTCTCGTAGAGGAAGGTAGCAAGGTCTTTTGCAAAGCTTCCTGCAACATACATTGGTATACCGAGGCAATTTGAAGTTAATACCAAAGTGAGATCTTAGCTAGAGTAACCTTAAGTTGCTCGATACTTGATTCTAATCACTCGGTCGCTTGTCCGCTAGCACATGTGCCTTAGGAAGAGTCGATTGAGAAGGTGGTAAAAAAATTTGTTGTCATTGTCTGGGAACTTGCTTTTTATTACGAGTGTTATACATGTGTGCAATGGTGTTATAAGACGTTTGTCTACATTGCATAAATATAGCATATAGATCAGAAGCTTCTCCTTTGAAAGGCTTTCCATTAATGGGCTTAACCTTCTTGGGGGAAGGGCTAGTCGTTGTCACATGAATGAAAGGTCTCTTAGGTCTTTGAGTGGCTGAGGAGATGACAATGACATTCATGGATGCTTTTTCTTCACATGAGGATGTTGAGGAAGGTGACTCATCCTTTGCACTCTTTTTTGGAGGAGGTGCATCAAGGAAGTCGTCTAAGACTTCATCCAACATATTGAAATCATCTTTCGAAAATGCCTTATCAAAGGCATTAAAATCTGAAAGGAAGAGATTCGACATCTAGAACATTCATGACAGGTTCACCAAAATGTAAAGGATGGAATTTTCCACCTTAGTTAAGATGAATCCCCAAGGATAAATTATCCGTCCGATTACCTCTTTGAACAGGCGCAACGCTGAGCCAGGAGCAAAAGGAATGCTCTGGGTCTGTTAGAGAACCGATACGAACCTCTGGTGAAATCTACAAGGTTTTGTAACTGACGTGATAGCACACACCCAAGAGTGTAGCGTGGATTGCGGACTGCAGCGCGATGCGCTAGTGTCCTAGAAGGATAAAACACAGAGCTAGACAAAGATGCCTGGTTCTTACAAATAAAACATAGAACATAAAAAACTAAAACTACTAACTATTTAATGAGCTAACCAAACATGAATGAATAAGTATAGAATGTATAGAATATGGGTGAAATAACCTATGAACCTCTTAAACAAAAATATGAATCATAAATGACACAACAAATGGAGAACCTGGCAGGCTCTTGGGTTTAGGACACCAACGTGTTGCACTTTCATTTGTATATCCAAAAAGCAATAAGTTTCAGAGTCCAAATGTTGGGTCGAACCTATACCCGCGCACACAAAAAAGGGGGAAAATGTTGGGGTTGTATAGGGGCTTGCCTCAACCAGACCCCCACTTAGGTGTTTCCACCACCACAGACAACCAGATTGGTATAGATTGGTAAATAGATAATTTGGAATAAATTGGTAAATAGATGCAAAAAGAAATCTAATTCCTATTGCATGCAAATAATATATGGAATATTGGTAAATACGCTTATTAATGCAAAGGACTCATTACATGAAAGTGAAATAGAGAGAGTAAGTTTCGAAATCAAACCCTCCTTGATATTTGGCACCATGAGCGTGATGGAGCCCACTTGATAGACGAATTGGTAAGAAGCCACCACGAGGTCAGGAAGCTTGATGTTGGTATTGATAGCTTCCTTTTGATGTTGATGTTGCACGAGCAAAGAGCTTGCCAAAGAGAGCTTGAGAGAGTGCTAAGAACCCAAAGTGGGAACCCCCCCCAAATGAGTTGGAAATGGTTTTTAATTCAAAACAAGCGCGGAGAGTCGTTATGACACGACGCGAGCCAAAGGACACGCGTCGACGCGCATCTAAGTCACCGACACTTTTAAAATTTGACCGTTTTCCGGGATGTTAGCACAACATGCGGATGTCCCCGCATTGCGCTGTCGTCCATCAGGAATAGGTCGTGAATGGCTGACAGGGCTAAACAATGATCCTTGGAATGAAGGTCCTACGATGACAAAATGTTACAATTTCGATCGTAGGGTTGTCATAAGTGCCTTAGGCATCATTCACAAGTGTCATAAATGCACCGGGTGCAATTCAGGACACTACACCATCTCACTGACAATGCATGGGTAAATGGCCACCGCATCTCATAGTACATAGGAAAAAATACGTAAGTGCTCCATCTCATGGACAATGCATGGATAAATGGCCTTACATCTCCTAGTGCATATGAACAAGTATTGAATACATGGAACACTCCAACACAAAACCAAGGAAGCATTAGCAATAAAAGTAGAACCCCCCCACACCCCCCCCCCCCCCATAATTATGACAAGGGAGAGGTATGAAAGGTACTGAGAATTTGAATTCTATTCTCCATGATGCTAAAAACAATAGAGATCTAAGACAAAAAGATGGAGCTCATATCATAAGAGGACAAAATAGGGACAAGAAGTCACTGATTACTTTAGAAGGAAGAGACAATGGGCTGGTAATCTATCTAAAAAAATGGACCCAATATCTAAGTAGAGCTCTGAATCACCTTTCTAACAATATCTCGTTTGCGAAAAACAGAGTCCGAATGCACAAGATATGCCCTCGGGAGTGCAAAATGCAATTTCTGACTTCAATTGGAAAAAAAATTGTGAATTGAAAAAATAAGAAAAATATACCTCCATATCTGGATCGGTCTTAGAAAGAGCTTTCCAACGATATATGGTTTGCCAAAAAATGCCTCCATATGCTTAAGTTATGAGCAAAATACCAACCGTTGTTTTTTTTGAACTTTGAAGGGCTAAAAATAGAGAAAATCAACTAGAAGAGCTCCAAATTTAGTGGGTCCGTACCACTGATTGTACTATTGACATTAGCATGATGTCATGCTGGCATCAATGTCTGGAAAAGCTACTGAAGGTACTTTGACTTCCTTTTTTTTAATTGATTAAAAAATTAACCTATTTGAAATAACATGCACCCACTTGATTTTAAAAACAAAAAAATTAAAAAACCAGCAATCAATTTTTTTTTTTAACCAGCCAGTTAATTTTTTTTTGGAAAATATTTCTGATGCAGGTGCAAGTACGACCATATGGATTTTCGTGCCTCGAAAAATGTGCCGATAAAAAATCATTCTCTAGATGCCCCTTTCACCGAAAATAGGCAAATTATATATCAAAATTCATGGAATCACCCTTCTAAATCCGACCATGAGGTCCTTTTGAGCCCAAAACACTCCAAATTTTTAGGTACTCTATGGAACAGAGAAAACCCTTGAACTTCGAACCCTTGCAAAATGGACTCTGTATATCGGATTTTAGTGAAATGAAAGGCGATCCTAACTTTCTCAAGTCTTCTAAAATTGATGGTGAGCTCCAATTTAACCCAAGGTTAACATTTGTTGTGTAAATGCAAATAATCTCCAAAAAAAAGAACAAGAATCTTCAGATCTGGACCTCTGATACCATGTTAGAATTCGTGAAATATGAATCCCACAAGCCCACTTATCTTCTACAAGAATACCTATCACATATAAAGAGAGAATTGAACAACAAAGAATAATTGAAGACAATTAGCAATAATTGAATGTATTGCTTTGAAATTGCTTATTGCTTGAGTTACAATGAAGGATATGACATCCTTATAAAGAAATCTATCTCTAAAGATAGAAACCCTAAATGGTGGAGTTTCCAAGATAGACTAAGAGTTTGAAACACAATGCATGAATCAGTCATGTATGCACAAATGACATAATAGACTAATTAATGCATGAAACTCTTAAAAGCTAAACATAGTTTATTTTTCCTAGTTTGCATTATGCATGGAGATAAATATCAATTAATTAATTAACTAAATAATAAATTCTAGTGAATTAATTCACTAAAGTTAATAATTAATATATAAATTATTTATTTCAACAATTTAGTGAATAGGGTATTGTGGCCTTCTCAAGGAATTCTTGGGAAGATCTAGAATAGAACAACGCATGTGCAACAAGGTGTAGATGAGCAGGAGAGGGATGAAATTTAATGCAAGGCAAGAAATAAAAAAAGACTTAAGCAAGAGGGTTCTTGTAGTATACTTCTTTGTTCTCAAACTAAAGATAAGGTTAAAAAGTAGTTGTTAATGGGTCTTTGCACTTTGGTGGCAAGTGTTTTATGGGGGAGGTGACTCCCTGTTTGTAGCCCCACTTGGTTCAAGCCAATTTTAAATATCTTGATTTCTCAATAAGAGTCATAACCTCTTAATGATAAAAAAATGACTTCTATCCTATAATTTTTCGATTAGAGAAAAATAAAAGCTATAACAATATCTAGACTCTATAAGTTTGAAATTTTGACAGTTAGGAGTTTGTCAACATTTTGTAAAATCTTTGATTGATAATTTTCATTTTGACAAGAATTGAAGTGTATTTTATTGAGGCCTAAATGGATTCATCCTATTTCTTTTCACTCTCCACCTTCCTCAACTATATTGGAAGTGAGCTACATTGAAAGAGTGAAACTCTCTATTGTTGTTGCATTAAGCTAATCAACAAAGGGATCAAATGTATCCACTTTTTTTATGATCATGTCACCATAGAATTGTTAAATTTCTAACAAAAATATATTTAAATCATATTAGTCACTCAAAATTTTGTAGTAACCATAAATTATAGAAAAAATTGACAAAATGTTTAAGCTTTCCCACCCCTAAAAAATACAAAAAGAAGTGCCCAAAAGAAATGTGTAGTTGAAAACCACTGTGACCAATAATATTTATTTACAAATTTATAAATTTTCATTAATGACGGTAAATTAGTTCTTCTTAGTTGAAACCTTTATTTTCTCTACTATGAGTAGTTGGAAGAAAAGGAAAAAGGTCCACATTTTAGGTGTCATAATTAATAAATTAGTAAAGATTATTAATTTCTCGTCACTCACTCATAATTAATAAATTAGTAATGATTTATAAATTAATTTAACATTATTTTTTAATTATAGTTATGATATATCTTTCCTTCTTTCTCCATATCTTTCTCACACTCACACACAATCTATTGATCCCTCCCTATCTCCAAATCTATCTCTCTATCTTTCCCCCTCACTCTATTATTTGTCTTCCTCTCTCCCCCCTCTATCTCTAAACATATTTCCCTTTTTCTCCCCCTCTTTCTCTTCCTAGACCTCTATTGTACGTCTCTTTGTATCTCTATCTCATTACTTATCCATCTCTCCAGGTCTCTATGCCTCTTCCACTCTCTATATATCACTTCCTATCTCTATCTTTATCTTTTGATCTCTCCCTCTCCCCCCTTTATTTATCTATCTCTTCCATCTCTACCCATCCCTCTTTCCCCTTTCTCTTTATCTCTCTCTCTCTCTCTCCCCTTTCTCTTTATCTCTCCCTCTTCTTTCCATATCCTTATTCTCTTCTATTTCCATCTTTATCTTCCTCTCTATCTCTATCTTCTTAATCACTGCCCTCTCTCTCTCTCTCTCTCTCTCTCTCTCTCTCTCTCTCTCTCTCTCTCTCTCTCTCTCTCTCTCTCTCTCTCTCTCTCTCTCTATATATATATATCCCCTCTCTTTCTCCCTCTCTCCTTATTATAAACATATCGTGATTATATTGGTAATAGATCTCGATTATTTTTCTAATTCATAGGTTTTATTTCATTCATGTTGGATTAACATAAGTTGATGCATAGTTGATTTAAATTTATCACTTCTCCATTGAGGCCTTTGTTGCACAAACAATATCATTTGCTAAATGGGCTACCAATTGACCTCACGTGTTGCACAAATGTAGGCAAAAAATAGAACAATTTTTTTTCTAATTTATCTTCCATATACCTCTTTGACATACCCTGTACACACCAAGATGCAAGTGCTAGTCATATTAATCTTAATAAAGAAGGGGAGTCATAAAAGAGGTGAGAAATTGCACCACCTTTAATTTAATTTATTCAAGCACATTATTGAACCCCAACATAAATCCAAATTGTCTATACAGACACCAAAAGGGCTGCAGCTAAACTGGCTCCAAAATGGCACAAATAAAAAACCTGCATGTTATTGATTTTTGCGAAAATTATAGATCGTTGATCATGATCAGCAGAATTAGCTGCGGCTTTTTCAAAAAATCAATAACACGAGTTTTCACGTACCCATTTTGAAACCAGTTTAACAGTGTCCCACCAAAGAACATGTGATAAGACAGTTTTTTGAATTTAATAATTAAATTAAAAATCCCCCGCATACACTTGTCTCCTTTCATTTAACTTGTTCAACACTCTTTGTCGTAATGACCTAGGTTTATGGGTGTGCACTTCATTTGAAGTAACGGATACATTCACTTCATTGAACCCTGCCTTAAATTCACCACGCTTTGTTGCAGGTTTATTCTTCGTTCATAAGTTTTTAGCCCATTAGAGCCTGGTAATCCTTGTTGCAGAGATGGAGTCGGAGAAGACGCTGTTTTGGTCGATGATGGGTTTCATGTCCCTGCAATCCAGAACTCTCCCCGACCTTCTCCACCAAATGTACAACCTGTGGAAGAAGTATCGAGACAATTCAAGTGCATACTTCAGCATAGAAATCCCTGAATACGAAGAATCCTCCCTTCACTGTCCCAACGAAATATACCGTTCTGTGCGAATGTATTTGAGCAGCCTTGATGCAACAGCAAACGCTCCCACAGTCTCCATAACACGCCCCAACCGAAACACCAAGCCTCTATTTAACCTGCCCTCTCAACACACAGTCAAGGACGAGTTCCAAGGAGCTCAAGTATGGTGGACACACCTTGTCGGGGCCAAAGAAACGCAGGAGATAAGAGGTGAAATCGAAAGAAGAAGCGAGGGAAAATATATCCTCAAGATTTCCATCAAAAGAAACGCAGGAGATAAGAGGTGAAATCGAAAGAAGAAGCGAGGGAAAATATATCCTCAAGATTTCCATCAAAGACAGAGCGAGGGTTTTATCATCCTACATCGACCACATTTCAGAGGTCGCAGACGACCTGCAGATGCGCAGTCGAAATACGAAGCTCTTCAGTAATGCCAGTGGAGGTTGCTGTGCAAGTTGGGGCTCGGTGGCGTTCAGGAGCTCCTCCACCTTTAAAACCCTAGCCCTGAAACTCTCGCTTAAAGAGAAGATTAAGCAGGATCTCGACTGTTTTCTTCAAAGCAGAGATTTTTACCGGAGGACAGGGCGGGCATGGAAAAGGGATTATCTTCTGTACGGTCCTCCTGGTACGGGTAAATCCAGTCTCATCGCCGCCATTGCTAACTACATGAACTATGATGTTTATGATCTGGAGCTCACCAAGGTCTATGACAATTCCATTCTCCGTCATCTTCTGCTCGAGACTTCAAGCAAATCTGTTATTGTCATTGAGGACATTGACTGTGCTGTCAATTTGCCCACCAAGGCAATTAGCAGGGAGCCCTCTGAGTTTGAAAAGGATGAGTATTCGAAACATGCTCGGCGAGGTAGATCTGCCATTACTCTTTCTGGTTTGCTTAATTTTGCAGACGGGCTTTGGTCCAGTTGCGGTGAAGAGAGGATCATGATTTTTACGACTAATCATAAGGAGCGACTCGATCCTGCGCTGCTGAGAAGTGGTCGAATGGATATGCATATACATCTGTCTTACTGTGAATTTGAGGCATTTAAGCAATTGGTTTTTAATTACTTGGATTTGGGGGATCATTTATTATTTTCGTCTGTAGAGGAGAAGATGAAATCTGGAGGGCGGCTGACTCCTGCAGACATATGTGAAATTCTAATTCGGAATAAATCTCATCCTGATTCTGCCATTAAGGCCGTTATTGATGCTCTGGATGGAGGAAGTTGCAGTGGAAGTGAGAATGCAATGGGCCCTTCTGTAGATAAAGTGAAAGAAGAATCGCCATTGTCTCCGTCGTCACCATCAGAGGAATGAGTAGAGGAAGAACTTTGATGGGTGTGTGATGAAAGTGATCCAGGTATGAGTTTAAGGAGTTGAGGTTATTTTGCCATCAGTTAAAAGATAGTTTAATGGAAGAACATTACAGGTATGTTTCGGATTTGGGAATGTAATCAGAGAGTCGCATACAAGAAGCATGGCAGCTGATGCTCGCTTCTGTGTTCATGTTTTTTGTACTTTTGGCTAGCTTCTTTGGTTCATGAACAATGCTGAACTTGGGAAACCGAGATAAGAAATTATCGTTGACAGATAGGGCAACTTTAGGTTTTATGTTGATTAGATAAAATGGTCATCCATGTATAAATCTTATCATATAAGATCAATATAATTCTGGATAAGCATGTAAATAATATGAATGATTGGATGTTATAATACTGATGTTCATAATAGTAATGAATGGTTTAATATACATAAAGTGTTAAATATTTAGAGTTGATTGACATTCTTTAGGCTTAATATGTTGTTTAGCATGTGGTTTAAGTCTGTTTTAATATTAATGATCTGTTTATAGAAAATGATTGAAAAAATTTATTGTTGTCACTATGGAAATACAAAATGATAATTTATGTGTGAGAGTAGTGTCATTTTATACAAAGTAATAATAAATTTAATTGTAAGATTTTTTTGTTGCATTAAAGATTAAAGATAAATTTGATGAGCTTCTATGATTACTATTTAAAATTGAAATGTGTAGTATACAATTTTTTAAGTATTGGTTTGTGTGACAATTCTCATGTAGAGATATTGTAATAATTTAAGTATTTATTAATGTTATGGAATGATAGTGTGACTTGGAGGTAGGTAAGTGATAGTTTGAGATCAGGCAGCTTCTTACAAGTCAAATTTATCACATTGTCATTGGTCGAGAAAGATTATAGTTTTGATTAATATGAATAACAAGTTTTAAGGATTCGAAACCTTTAACAAAGGAAAAAGATTATAGTTGTTAGGATTGACTTTAAAAGTTTGAGTTGATTCATGTTAGGCACAATTGTGACAAGCATAGTTGAAGTCAATTTTATATTTCATAAGATAAATCATTGATCGATTAGCTGATTTTAAATTAAAGTATGATAATTTCAAAATAAGAACAACTATAGTTTTAACTATTTGACTGATCAATTGAGTTTAAGTTTGATAGCTAGATCTTTAGAAATATAATTGAAATTGGGTTTATGCTGCAAATGTTGGAAATAGATGAATAAAATATGAAAACTATGACACTTTGAAAACATATCTAGTAATCATATTTTAGTGATTTTTATTATTAATATTTTGATTGTTAATTTATTTTAATTATTGAATAGTTTTAAGCATAATTCTTATTCTGGTCTTGATATTAATTCTAGTTGTAATCATAATATAATAATTAATAATATTTAGAATCATAATTATAATTTAGTTAATAATTATAAAATTAAGATAATAATTAATTATTTTAATTTTTATAATCTTCCTCAATAATTATTTAAACAAATTCGAAATGATTTGTATATTTGAAAAAATATTAATTATAATATAATTGATTCAACTATTTATAATTATTTTAAATTTTAAAAATAAAATAAAATCTTAATTTAACATCAAATTTTAATTGATAAGAAGTCATCTATTCTCCATACAAAACACCACCACTTGATTGAAAACACCACCATGCCATTTCTTACTGGTTTGATTCTTTTAATCTGCCTTTTCAATATTATTTTACAGTAAAAAAATCTACTAAAAAACAATTATATTTTGAAAATTTATATTTTCACTATTATATTATTTTATATGAAAAACAGCTTAATATAAGAATTCATCAAACAAAATAAAATACGTATAATCATAATCAGAAAAACCATATTTTGACGCCTCGCGTTTTGCCCCAGATTTGGAACAGTTTTTTCATAGAGTTGGTGGTGATTTAGCCCCGATGTCCACAATTTTGGCGCTCAGTCACTTACTCCCGACAAATTTAGTGGAGATAAATCTTTTTCCACGATAAAATCGGCCGCGATTTATAGTTGTGATGTGTGGCACAAGTAATATGATGATATTCCAACGATACGACGTGAACTGTCACAGCCTCCGAGGAGGATTTGAGAAGTTTTACAGCTACATTTTCCATTAATACTCAAGTTAAACACGCGCGAAATAAAGCAGTTCCATTTTTTCCTTCACATTCACTTGAGCTTTCAGATCGCCGTCATTGCAGAAGCTGCTGGCGGCGTTCCTTCACAGAATCTGGCTCGCCGTCCAAAATTTCATGGCTGGAAAAATTATGATTAGCAGATCAGCACCGTCAACATCAAGATCATTATTATTAGGACAATTTGATATGCCGCTGCGGCCGTTTTCCTGCACAAGATCAACAATTTCCTGTTTTTGAGTAGATATTTTCGGATCATTGCTCGGAATCAAATCCCATTCACCTGTTCCAAGAAATTTTGACACGAGAGTCGTCCAAGTACGAGTCTGGGAGGTCGCGGGTTTGAGTCACAGGCCGGCCGTAAGGAGATCCACCTGTTCGGCACACATTTCTTTATTTTCTCTATGGAGGCAAAGCTCCAAACCCTAGACCGATTCAGATAAAATACTTGAAGGAAATTGCAGAGACTGACACGCAAATCGGTACAGTTTTTAATCCCTCCATAAAACCCCATTTTTGTAAACAATTATAAGATAACCTCAGGATGGGAATTTATTATCCTCGACCGCCGGTTGCCTTTTCCGTCGGGAATCTCCCTGAATTATATGGAGTTGATGTTGGTTTTCTAATCATTTGAATTAACCTATGGATTGAAATTTGTTAACCTCGATCGTCCGTCGATTGCCTTTTCCGTCAGCAATGTCCCGATAGTACCTGAATTATATGGACTTATGTTAGTTTTTGTGATCTTTTGAGTTAATCTATGGATTGAAATTTGTAATCATCTTTTTTGGTTAGTTTGATTGTACCTAACTTAAATTATATGATGTTAGAGAGAACTTAAATATAATGAAGAGGTCATATAGTTGAAAATCTTATCGGATCTTGTGTACTTGGTTTAATGGCAAAGTTCACATTGTAGACATCTAGATGATGCGAGTAAAAATTAATCTACAATAAAAAAAAATGATTGAAAATCTTGTACGATATTGATAGTCTTCGATGCTAGATTTTTGTTGCTTTAAATTGTACTATTTAATATTATTAGTAAGATTTGTTTATTTCTAATAAGGCAAAGGTTGGAATATGAGTTTATTGTACAAGATTATTTATGACGTATATATACCAAAGATAATATAATCTAATACTAATACACATATCAGAACTTTCCATCCTTCTATAAAAAAAATCAACCTTAAAGCTTGATATAAGGAAATTTTGATACAATCTTGGTTTGCTCCCACGTGATATCTTTAGGTTGCATTTCTTTCTATTACTCCAAAACCTTGGTTTTCTCTTAATGACAACATTATAAAGTTGCATTGTGCACTTGTCTAATATTACCTTTGGTTTCAAAAAGATGGAGCCATCCTCATTTAATACTAGATGTTATGTCGACACTTGTATGGCTTGCTGAATAACTCTCCCAGGGCAAGAGACGTGAAAAACTAGATGAATGATTAGAGAGGAAGGAGTGCAACTTTATACACCACTTTCCCATGGGCCACACCACTCAATAAGGACCATAGAATTTTAAACTCAACAACTTATGCCCTACCTTATCACACAATGAGGACAATATGTATGCCTATAATGATAGAAAGTCCTAGTTAGCTTCACTTCAAAACTATGTTAAGACCTATGCTAATCTACTTGTTGCTTCATATGGTTTTGTGGCTATTATATATTGTCCTTAAGAAAGATGAGATATTTCTTCTACTAGGAAATGAAGCTATTGATGTCATTAAACCTTGAAGAATGTAAACCATATGAAGCAAAGAATGTGGAGGTTGATTGTAGAGAGGCTCATGTAGAGTCGTATTGGAAGCATTATTATAAGTGATTTTCTACCACCATTTTGGTAATGCAAATTATGAGGCCCATTGCCCTTTCTTCTTTGACACAATATGTTACGTAAGTTTCTAAGCATTTGTTATCTACTTTTGTTTGGTCATTAGGACCTTAGAATGATAGGCTATAGTCAAGTTGAATTGAGTGTCCTATAACTTAAATAAATCTTGCCACAAGTTGCATCAAAAACCCAAATCATGATCACTTATAATAGAGTATCGCATATCATGATAATCACATAATAACATGTTTACCATGAGAATTAGGAATCCCCATAACAAAATCCATGGAAATATCTAACCAAGTTGTATTTAGAACATGGATTTGTAGAGATCTTGACAATTTGATTATCTTTTCTTTATTGAATTGACACATAGTACCAAAGAAGATTGAAATCCTATTTAAGGTTGTCCTAAAATTAATTCTAGTCAAGGTTCTTATATGTCTTCAAGAAGCCTAGGTGATCTATTGTGGGGTATGGATGAAGTTCCATGAATAATTAATGCTTGAGTTGTGGGTTTTTACACGAATAAATATGGCCATGGTATTGCAAAACTTGTATTAATGACATATACCTAAAAATCTTGTTATAATTGTAAAATAATATTCTAAAAATTGGTATTGATTTCTATTCTACACAAATTGTTGCCTTCTAAGTACGTACAAGAATTGAGAGACAAAAAAATGAACCTTCCTTTCATACTTATGAAAAAGTGCATTAGCCACCAAATATTCTTTTTATTTTTTATAAACAACCTCATAATTCAAATAAATCATCTTTGTCACCCACTTCTATTGAAAGCAAGTGGTTTCCCCTCTCGCATCAAGACGACATCCATACCTATCTTTTAGAGGCAACACTCGATAGGATAAATGGTTATTGAGAATTAGACATAGAGAAAGTTGACCTGGACCATATAGCGTCTTTGTGGGCATTGAAAGTCATTTATGCTTCCTCATCCCATACAAAAGAATTTTTCTTTTTTTAACGTTGTGAGAGGTCCCACAATTTTATCATTATGAATAGACTTTTGATAGTACCCAATCAAGCTTAAGATACATCTTAAGAATTTTTATTGATTGGGGTTTGGTTTAATTTTGAATGGCTATAATGCTTTTAGAATGCACTCTTATTCTCTCTCATGAAACAACATGTTTCCCAAATGCTAGGGGTTATTAGAGAGTTGTTAGGGTTTCAAGCAGATCCGAAGCAAATATGAACTAACAATTATATGCAGATTTAAATACAAAAGATAAAGAAATAAAACAGGACACAGATAACACAAAGATTTAACGTGGTTCATCCAGAATGGGATATTATCCAGCAAAAATAGTACATCAACCTTACAATGCCTTAAGCATCCCAACCGCTTATAACATGCATTTTTAGGGCAAAAACAAAGTTGGCCTTTTTAGAGTTTTATTACAATGTCAGTTTTCATCAAAAAAAATCCCAAAAAAAATTTCTCGGGGGCTCCCGCCCCCGAACCCTCGCTTTTCTCGAGGGCGACGAGGGTACGTGCTGAGTGTACAGTACTTCGTTGATCAGTTGCCACATTTCAACAATCTCCCACTTGGAGACTGATCAGGCTCCACACCGAACAATCTCCCACTTGGAGAGTCATACTACACAACACCGTTGTACATGTAGCATCCGCTGGATAAAACACTAGGACTCGACTGGTATAAATTCCACAATTATCAATCAAGAAGACCAATAGAAACTAATGAAGAAATCAACTTCTCCTGTGGAACTGCCTTCGTGAACATATCGACGGGATTCTCACTTGTGTGAATCTTCTCAAGCCGTAATTGACCCTCCTGCAAAACAGTCCGGATGAAGTGGTACCTGAGCTGAATGTGCTTTGTCCTTGAATGAAAAGCAGAGTTCTTCGCAAGATGAATGGCACTCTGGCTATCAGTATACAATGGGCTATCCTCTTGTGTCTGACCCAATTCCTCCAGAAAACATTGCAACCAAATCATCTCCTTGCTCGCTTTTGTAGTAGCAACATACTCAGCTTCAGTGGTTGAAAGTGCAACAACCTTTTGCAGCCTAGAAATCCAATTGATTGCAGTTCCCCCTATAGTAAAAACATACCCTGTAGTACTCCTCCGTGAATCAATATCACCCGCCAAATCAGAGTCAACAAATCTGCTCAGAGCAGCATTAGATCCTTTGAAACATAATGCCTTCGTAGTAGTTCCTTTCAAATACCGAAGAATCCATTTCACAGCATTCCAATGTTCCATACCCGGATTACTCATAAACCTGCTCACAACTCCCATTGCATGTGCAATATCTGGCCTTGTGCATACCATTGCATACATCAGACTGCCAACAGCTGATGAATACGGGATGTTAGACATTTTATTAACCTCTTCCTGTGCCTTTGGGCACATCTCTTTAGTCAATTTGAAATGACTAGCAAAAGGTGTACTAACTACTTTTGCATCCTGCATGTTAAATATTTTCAACACCTTCTTTATATACTCACTTTGGGACAAATTCAAGGTTCTATTTTTCCTGTCCCGTGTAATCCTCATACCGAGAATTTGCTTAGCTGTGCCCAAATCCTTCATAGAAAATGACCTGGCTAATTTCTGTTTAAGATCATTTATATGTTGCATTTTAGACCCAACAACAAGCATGTCATCAACATAAAGCAACGAGATAATATAACTGCCATTATCAAATCTCTTAAAATATACACAATGATCATAATGACATCTATGATAACCGTGTTCAGCCATGAAACTATCAAATTTTAAATACCATTGTCGGGGTGCTTGCTTTAGGCCATATAGACTTTTCTTCAACCTACACACCAAGTTCTCCTTACCTTTGACCTCATATCCCTGTGGTTGCAACATGTAAATTTCCTCCTCCAAATCTTCATGGAGAAAAGCTGTTTTGACATCTAATTGTTCAAGATGTAAATCATCTGCAGCCACAAGACTAAGTACAGTTCTAATTGAAGTTATTTTTACAACTGGAGAAAATATTTCATCATAATCTATACCCTTTTTCTGTGCAAAACCTTTCACCACAAGTTTGGCCTTATATATTTTCCGACCTCCTTCCTCCTCCTTTAGCCGATAAACCCATTTGTTAGGCAAAACTTTTTTTTCTGCAGGTAAAAGGACTAAGTCCCAAGTCTTATTTTTCATCAAGGAGTCCATCTCCTCTTTCATGCCTAGCTCCCATTGTTGTTTGGCATCTACCTGGATTGCTTCTTCATATTCTTCTGGTTCACCAGAATCCGTTAATAAAATAGAATACAAAGAAGGAGAAAATCTTTCAGGGGGTCTACATGTCCTCGTAGAACGTCTAACACTTGCAGGAGTTTGTGGGACAATTTGTTGTTGCTGAGCATCAGGTACCTGTGGCATTTCATTTCTAGGAATCTCATCCAACACCACATATTCTTGTTTGTCCTGTTCATGCTTCTTTTCCTGCATTTGTTCTTTATACATGACCTTCTCATTGAATATAACATCTCTACTTCTAATTATTTTCTTATTTTCAAAATCCCATAACCGATAGCCATATTCATCTATCCCATATCCAATGAAGGTACATTTCTGAGATTTAGCATCAAGCTTGGTTCTATTTTCTTTATCAACATGGACAAAAGTTTCGCAACCAAAAGTTTTTAGAAAAGAATAATTTACCCTTTTACCAGTCCATGCCCCCTCTGGAATACCACCATCCAAAGGGGTTGAAGGTCATCTATTTATCAAATAGACAGCAGTATGTACAACATCTGCCCAAAAATGTAAGGGAAATCCAACATGCAATCTCATGCTCCTAGCGCATTCCATGATCCTTTAACGACCTTCCACATACTGTTTGAGAGGGTAACTATGCAACCTTCACTACTTAGTTGCCCTACAGAAATTAAATTTCTTCTTAAATTAGGAACATGTCTTACCTCCTGCAGAAACCGGTCATTTCCATTCTGCAACTTGATCTTTATCTTTCCTTTTCCAACAATTTGACAGGGCTCATCATCACCCAAATATACCTGTCCAAAATCACCTTGAACATAATCTAGAAAATATTTTCTATGGGGTGTAGCATGAAATGAAGCCCCAGAATCTATTACCCAGGAATCATTAACATTATCCAAACACAAGATTAAAGCATTTTGTAAAGTATTACTTGCAATATTAGCTTCCTTACTGTCATTTTCATTTTTGTCTCCTCCTTTGTTTTTTCGAGACCAACAGTCTTTCTTTAGATGACCAGGCTTTCCACAGTACCAGCAATCTTTCTTTCCTCTAGATTGAGAGCATCCTTTCTTTAACTTCCCTCGTGACTTCTCATTCCCAGGGCCTTTTCCTCTTTCCTTTGATCTTCCTATGTTCTCCACATTCAAAACACTACCCGATGATGTTGGAGTCTCTCCTATGCTTTTCCTTCGCATTTCCTCGCTCAGGATAACACCAACAATATCATCAAATACCAAAGTATTTTTACCAGAGACAAAGTTACTTACAGCCATCACCAAGCTATTCCAGATTTTTGGCAAAGAACATAAAATCAAGAGAGCCCTAACCTTTTCTGCAAAAGTAATTTTTACCAAAGACAATTGACTAGTAATTGTATTAAATTCATTTAAGTGCTCCGCTACAGATCCTCCCTCACTCATTTTCAAATTAAACAAACGCTTCATAAGAAATACCTTATTCGAAGCTGAGGGTTTCTCATACAACTTAGCCAATGTCGCCATCAAATCTACAGTCATTTTTGCTTCTGTTATATTGAATGCTACAGACGGTGCAAGGCACAATCGAATGGATCCCAGTGCCTTTCTATCTAAAATGTCCCACTCTTCATCTGACATTGTGGTTGGTTTCTTTGCCTTTCCTTCCAATGGCCGCCACAAATCCTTTTGATACAGGTAATCCTCCATCTGCATTTTCCATAACTGATAATTCTAATCGTTAAACTTTTCGACCTTGAATTTGGAATCCTCCATTGCTCCCACTCAAATCTGAAAGTCTTGCCAATTTACAAAAAACCTCGCTCTGATACCAATTGTTAGGGTTTCAAGCTGATCCGAAGCAAATATGAACTAACAATTATATGCATATTTAAATACAAAAGATAAAGAAATAAAACAGGACACATATAACATAGAGATTTAACGTGGTTCACCCAGAATGGGTTACGTCCACCATACACAGTCGTCCAATCTTTCTTATTATCTAGCAAAAACAATACATCAACCTTACAATGCCTTAAGCATCCCAGCCGCTTATAACATGCGTTTTTAGGGCAAAAACAAAGTCGCCCTTTTTAGAGTTTTATTACAATGTCGGTTTTCATCAAAAAAATACCCAAAAAAAATTTCTTGGGGGCTCCCGCCCCCGAACCCTCGCTTTTCTCGGGGGCTACCGGCCTGGCCCCAAACCCCGGCGAGGATACATGCTGAGTGTACAGTACTTTGCTGATCAGTCGCCACATTTCAACAAGAGTAAGCTCCACATGCTAGATATGATTAGCTTAAGTGTGAACTTAAATGAGTATCAACAAAAAGTACCAAAAAAATATGTAGAGGTGACATTTGAAAACCCAATTTATTAGACTCCAAAAGGTAGAGGGACAATTATTGAGACAAAAGGAATCACCAAGAATGCATTGTGACCTTCACATGTTTAAAGAACCATTTGTATGAATATCTTCCATCTTTATTCAAATTTGGTGATACCCCGATTTCATATCTAGCTTGGTAAATATTTTAGTCCTAGAGAGCTTGTAGAATAAATAATCTATGACAAAAATAAGGAACTTAATTATGATGGTCATCTTATCAAGTTACAAAAAATATGGGAACATTTTACATCCACCATCTTTCTTAAGACCCATCATAGGTGAAAGCATAATAGTGTGTCCCATAGTCCACTTTTGGGCCAACTTAATTTTTGCTTGAAATCATGTTTTTATTAAAAATGCATGAGAGGTTAGATTGAACCCCATTAGCACCCCAATTTGGCATAAAAAAATAAGCCCAAGGCAAGGCTTGGTGGGAATTGCAGGGATGATATGTAGGGATATCCTTAGGTTATCAGAAAAAATAAAAAGGCATGGGAGGTTAGATTGAACCTCTTATTCTTAAAATAAACCCTTGATGGAGTCTCCCCCACTCTTATCAAAATGCTAGAAAAAGTCAAATTACAATCCACTCTTTTGGGGGTCAAATGCACTATTGCCTCTCATGAGAATTTGCCAAGATCTAGAGGCAATGGAAAGCACAAATAAGAGAGAACAAAATGTGACAAGAATAAACTGTATTCCTATCAATGATGCAAAATGTGATCAACTGGATCATCAAGATTCGTTACATACAATGTAGAAGAGTCTGCTTATAAAGGCAAGGCTAAGAGACAAGAGAGCACACAATGATAACATGTGGCTCAATGAGATGCAAGGGTAGGTAGGGGTAGGTAGGAGAAATAGTAAAATATTCCACATGAAGTGCACCCACTGGAGGTGGAATGTAACAACAAGATCACACCATAAAAGGTGGAAATTCTCCTACATACACACTCCCAATGTATCACATCTCCCTAAATGTCTCATATGCAAACTACAATGTTGTGCATGTACCTAAGTAATCTTAAGTAAAGTGTAATTATATCCAAGATGAATAAATAATTACACCAACACCCCCCCTTAAGTGCAACTCAGGGGAATGCACTTAAGTCTATAATACAACTAGGCAATGCAAGATGGGTCCCGACTATATGGCCATGTTAGGTACCCATGTACAAATGCAATCTCTCACAAACAGAGAAAGAGAGGAAAACTACATGGGAAAAAACTCCCCCCCAAAAGAGAGATGATGAAAGCACACAATTCTCTCAATGATGAATAAGATTGAAGAAGAGACCATGAAGCCCCCCCTCAATGTAAAATCTCTTGCAAAGATGGTCCAATGATGTTGACCAAAATACCTCCCCATTAGGAAGAAAGAGAGCCAATGTTGCACCAATAATGGCAAAGTGTGACAAAACCAAGTACCAATGTTGATGACGATGAATCACTCGCTGCAACATGATAGAGATCAGGCATGGAGACAACCTGCTTTGAGCATCAACTGGATACTCGTAAATAGCAGAAATACTGGTACAATCAAAGTCTCGCGGGAGCCCTACACAAATGTGTACAATCTAAGTCTCAACTAGAGCCATGCACCAAGTCTCACAAGATATTTCCTAATCTACGTGTAAAAGATGATTACATCAAAATATGTCATACAAAGAGGTGTGGCACTTTATGATAGTGCGAGTACAACATTGTTCATGCAAGAGCATACAAATATGGAAACATGAAGATGATGCCACCAAAGAAGCCCTGTAGAATACTGCAGATGAAGATGCCTCCTATTGAGATGTTGCCAAGAGATATAAAGGAGCAATTTGAACCCTCCCCCCCCCCCGACTGTCCCCTCCCCCCCCCCCCGACTGTCGGTTGGAAGCATTGCAAGACAGGTGTAAAGTGGACAAGAAAAAATTGTTCCCAATTTTGCTTATTCCATGATATTTTTGTTTTTAACAACTTAATTAAAAGTTTAATGAAAATAATTTATTAAAATGCTGCCCCCCCCCCCCCCAAAAAAAAAAAAAAAAATCTTTATTAAAAAATAATAAAGAATTTTTTTTTTAAAAAGGCGTAAGTTTGATTTTTTGGTTTTAAAAAAAAAAAAAAACATTTTTTGGCTTTTAAAAAACAAAACATATTTAATAACATTTAAAAAACAAATTAAAAAAAATTATTAAAAAACTTTAAAAAAAATTTTATGACCCTACAGAGAGGGGCCCGCAGAGCCCTGCGGGTCCGTAGGGCTACGGTTACCCACAGGCACACTATGGTTACCCGCAATGTCTGTGGGCTAATTAAAACCCCCCAAAAATGTTTTTAAACAAAAAAAATTCAAAATGCCCCCCACATATTCGTTTTTAAATTTTTATTTTATTTTAAAAAAGAAAAACGAAAAAATAGAAAATTGTTTTTTTAAAATTAAAAATTAAAAATCGTACCAGCCTATGCAGACTATACCGTCATCTGTATGACCAAGGGGGGAATAATTTTTCTTAGCTCCAAGTCAACTGTTCGAATTTTGGCGAATGGACAGGCGATCTTGGGGTTTTTGGGCCTTCTGAGCACAATTACAATGACGGATTTGGCCAAAAATGCTCTAAAATTGCAGATCGCTGCTAGGACAAGTCATCACCCTCCACCTTCAAACGACTCTAGATTTGGCCTCGGATGTCATATTTGGAGGAAATAAAAGGCGATTCTGACTTTCTCAATCTTCTTCAATCCAATGGTGACCTCAAATCTGACCCAAGAAGCTCCAAAAATAACCTTCAATAGAAAGCTCCAAAATGCAAAACCCCAAATAGCATCAAATTTCTTTCAATTGGCAAACCGATGGCACTCCAATGGCTTTGATACCATGTGAGAATTTGCCAAGATCTAGAGGCAATTTAAAGCACAAATAAGAGAACAAAATGTGACAAGAATAAACTGTATTCCTATCAATGATGCAAAATGTGATCAACTAGATCATCAAGATTCGTTACATACAATGTAGATGAGCCTGGTTATAAAAGCAAGGCTAAGAGACAAGAGAACACACAATAAGGACATGTGGCTCAATGAGATGCAAGGGTAGGGGTAGGTAGGAAAAATAGTAAAATACTCCACATGAGGTGCACCCATCAAAGGTGGAATGTATCACACCATAAAAGATGGAAATTATCCTACATACACACTCCCAATGTATCACATCTCCCTTTAGTGTTTCATATGCAAACTACAATGGTGTGCATACATCTAAGTAAATTTAAGTAAAGTGTAATTATATCCAAGATGAATAAATAATTACACCAACACCTCTATAATACATCCCAATTCATTTTGAATTAGGAACTCCCTTTTTTGAGTTCTAATTATCTTTAATGATTTGGTTTTATTCTTATAGGTATGGTATTTTATTCTTTTAAATTACAATTCATAATGCTTGTTATCTGTGTTGAAATATTTGAGAAAAAATTGTTATGCTTGTGAAAAATCATCTATGTTTTCTCTAGTTATCATAGTGGTGCTCATGTTTGATTTTTTTCTTATTTTGTTCCACATTTACATGGCAATATTTCTTATCCTTATCCTAGGTCTAATTGAGGACTTAGTCGAAAAATTGTAGTTTGTGTTCTATTTTAAGGTTGGCTTGCAATAGACAATCACATAATTCATCCTCTTAAAGTATCATCATCATCATCATTTATTATTTATTTATTTTGTGGGTAATGAACCTAACCAATCATCATTTACTTATTGTGAATATGTAGTTAAAAATTTTATTAAATAAGCATTGGGGGGTTACATATCTAATTTATTCTAGCTGTGTAAAAACAATAAAAGTTAGCTAATTACAACTTTGTAAGCCTCATTTTTACCTTAATTATTGACCCTTTTCTCATTTTTTCCATATTGGGTTTTCCACATAAAAATCTAGTGTTCATGTGTTTAGTGTTTGTTGTTTCATCTTTCATTAGTATTTAGTTGGTTAAAGGTCATTGATAAGTGTTTGTAATTGAAAAATTTTAAGGATTTATTCAACACTGGTCCACCCTACCCCCCTCTTAGTCTTGTGATGTTTTTAACATAAGGATGACACTTACTAAGTCTATAAAAAGACTCATGTTTCATGATGTCTCTATGCAAGTTACCATGACAATGGAGGTATCCAAAGACAAGTTTGTTAAGGTGTTGAAGGACAACACCATGAAAATTAACATATTTGAGATTAAATATGCATAACACTGGCCATTTAATAAATCAGATAATATCCCCTTTTGGAGACAATATTTTGAATTCCAAAGAAATGTAACATGAAATACGTTGTTGAGACATTAATAAAGGACCCATAATTTTAGGAAGGACCAAGTTTCCATATCAACAAAGGATATGAATTCTCAATTGAGGTAGTGAGATCCAATGATAACATATCAAAAATCAATCCAACAATTAGATGTAAAGAATTGGATGAGTTCAGTGATAGTAGAAACTTTTGATAGTTCTTTTTTAATTAATATATATGTATTGGTTGTAATGAATGATGTGAAAAAATGCATGACTAGTATAAACATAGTATATAGGATAGATGACCACTTATAGTAGACAACTTTAATATTTAGATACATTATTTTGGTATGGTTTGAAGTATTTAAGTCATGAATAGGCGTATGTTTTGTTAAGATAATGACCTTTCATGGTCTATATTTTTTTGTGAGCCTACATTGTTTGTTATACAATAGTGAGAGGCATAAAATTTTAACAAATATGTGATCTAATTTGATTGACTATCTAATTCAAAAAAATTAGTTTTGGGGGAATTACTTTCTTGTAAGTAGTTTGGGTAGTTTGTACGAGAGAATAATGACTTTATAAAGCCAAATATATTGAAATGCAAATCATCTAAAAATATCAAAAATGAAATCAACATATATTATTTTAGATATTATTTGTAATAATGGTTTGATTGCAATGTTTTTCTATGTTTACCATTTCAATAGTGGACTAATTGATTAATTTAATTTCCCTTTGTCATTCCATGTCTAATTAATTGATAATAATAAATAATAATAATTAATAAATGAACTCCTAATTAATCTATACAAATGTATCCAATTACAATAAATAAACAATCCTAATTATCCTCACACACATTTCACTCATGTTAGTTTAGTTAGTTCTACTTTTCAGTCACCAATAAAATTAGTTAACTTGTTAGTTGGTCAAGTTAACTCTCAATCAAATTTGTTGATTGATAAATTAGGATAGTTATCTAGCCAGTCAAGTTAGTCTATGAATCAATCAATTGAGTTCATTAGGTAATCAAATTAATTATCTCTAAATCAAATATTTGGTCCATCCATATTTTCACTTTAAAATTTATAAATTCACCATTCTTTTCAGAAATTAGGGGAGCTATATGAATAATCTCTAATCTATTTTTAAACATTTGAATTATATCATCATTATGTTGCTAAAAAGATTGCATGCATCCTTAATCATTTGTCAAAACATGAGCGAAAAATTCACTTCATGCTCCGTCTGTGGTGAGCATAATTTTAGAATAAGATTTTTTAAAAAAAATTTGGCTTTTAATTGTAGACTCATTGCATTCATAAACTGCTAAGTAAAATAATTTACTCTATTTTAACTTAATAACCAAATTAATCTCGATTATAATACTACAAAATTTGATAACAATTCTGACTTCACTCATTAAATTATTTTTTATATATCATTCATTTCTATTTTGAAGTCATATAATATATAATCTTAAAAATTATCCGTTTCATAAATTATAAAACATAAGTTTTGTCAACTCCACCCAATATTTGTATAAATCTATTTAAAATCTTTTTCCTTTTACTTTTAAGTAATCTATTCTTAAAATTTAATTATATTATAATATAAAAAGTTTAGTTCATAAATTATAAAACACAAGTTTTGTCAACTCCACTCAATAGTAATATAAATCTATTTAAAATCTTTTTCTTTTTACTTTCAACTATATGCAATCTTAAATTCAATTATCTTATAAAGTAAAAATGTAGTTTAACTAGTAAAATATAATTGGTGAGGGTGATAATATGTTCTTTGATTAGACCATCCACTGATATTTGTATCTCCTTGAAAATAGAATAAAAAGTAATGGAATGGGGTTATAATATATAATTTTAATAAAATTAACACTACAAAAAATATCAACTTAGATTTTACTCCCATTTCAAACTATAAAAACAATTTAACTTTAACCTAAAATTCCTTTTAAAAATAAAATAACACCATAGACTTATACTCCAATTACAAACTATAAAAACAAAGTAACTTGTTAATGATATCAGATTTCCACAATCCATAATATTAATCGATGCTGAATTTTTAGATTAGATTCCCTGTAAGTTTTTGCATGAATGTTTCGGATCACACTTCATGATTCATCATCCTTCTATCTTTCCTCCATTAGAATGATGGATCATTGAATGCGATCCAAAATGTATAAAAAACTAACATCCAACTTAATCCAAAAATTTAACATTGATTAAAATAACTTTCTTTATTGCAGACCCCATTAGAAAAAAAAAAAGAGTGGACGATTTAAAAGCGAATATTATTGTACCCAAGCTCTTTATGCAAATTAAAATATACTTTTCCAAATATATAAGTAAATTTGCAGGCACAATCATGCACCCACAGCCTGGTAATCCTTGTTGCAGAGATGGAGTCTGACAAAACAATGTTGTGGTCGATGATGGGTGTCATGTCGCTGCAATCCAACGGCCTACCAAGTTATCTTCACCAACTCTACAAGCTCTGGAAGCTCTACAGAGACAATCTAGGCGCATACGCCCACATAGAAATCCCCGAATTCGAAGAATCCTCAATGGGATGTTCAAACGAAATCTACTATTCTGTGGGAATGTATCTGAGCAGCCTAGAAGCAACAGCAAATGCCCCACGAGTCTCCATGACTCGACCCAGTCGAAACACCAAGCCAGCCTTCAATCTGCCCTCTGAACACACCATTAAAGACGAATTCCAGGGGACCCAAATATGGTGGACGCACCAGCTCAAGACAGATGAAAAGAATGGCGGTCGAGACAGAGGATGCAGGAGTACAGAGAGAAAGTATGTTCTAAAAGTTCCGAACAAAGACAGAGCAAGGATTTTGACATCATATATCGACCACATTTCGAAATTTGCAGAGGATGTGCAGAGGTGCGGCCAGGAGAGGAAGCTCTTCAGCAATAATGAAAACCGAGCAAGATGGAGCTCTGTGGCGTTCAAGCATCCATCGACTTTCGAAACTCTGGCCCTTGATCCTGTTCTAAAGCACAAGATTATGCAGGATCTCGACTGTTTTCAGCAAAGCAGGGACTTCTACCGCAGAACAGGGCGGGCATGGAAAAGGGGTTATCTTCTGTATGGTCCTCCTGGTACGGGTAAATCCAGCCTCATTGCCGCCATTGCTAACTACATGAACTATGATGTTTATGATCTTGAGCTCACTAAGGTTTTCGACAATTCATGTCTGCGTGAGCTTCTGCTTGGAACTTCAAGCAAATCTGTTATTGTCATTGAGGACATCGACTGTGCTGCAAATTTGTCCTCCAAGGCAATGTGCAGGAGGCCCAGTAAGTCTCACAAGGAGGGGTCTAAACAATCTCGACGGGGTTATTCTACCATTACTCTGTCTGGTTTGCTTAATTTTGCAGATGGGCTCTGGTCCAGCTGTGGTGAAGAGAGGATGGTGATTTTTACTACTAATCACAAGGACAGACTTGATCCTGCACTGTTGAGAAGTGGTCGCATGGATATGCATATACTTTTGTCTTTCTGTGGGTTTGCTGCTTTCAAGCAACTGGTTTTGAATTACTTGGATATGGAGGATCACAAGCTTTTTGCGTCTGTGGAGGAGAAGATGCAGTCTGGTGGGTGTCTGACACCGGCAGAGATTTGTGAAATTCTTATACAGAATCAATCTGATCCTGATTGTGCAATTAAGGCTGTTGTAGCTGCTCTTGAAGCCAATCTTGCTGGCTCGGGCATGGATGCAGGGGACTCTGTGAAAAGTGAGAGTGAGAGTGAATCTTCTGAGGAGGAGGAGGAGGAAGAAGATCTGTCATGTTCATCAGAGGAGGATGATGAATAATTGCAGGTGCTTGATGAAATTGTTTACTGTAGCAAATTTTAATGGAGTTCAGTAAGTTGGCAATGGTTACCACGCAATCATTGGGTGGAAGACCCACTTACGAGAGCTGGAAGACACATTCCTGATTCAGACCTGCAAGAACTTTTAAAGATCACAAATAAACAATGGGATTTCATTCCATTTGCATCTCGTTTAACTCTGCACGTTGTATTTTTATATGAGATTAATAAATAAAAAAGAATTTCTTTGTTGTACTCTGTGTCAAATCCTGATCAGACCATCACTTACAGACTTAAGATGTTGCTGTTTCTTGTTTTCCTTTTTGGGAAATGACGGTGTAGACACTCAAAATTGTCATGTCTAATTAAATAAATATTTTATTTATTTAATTATCTAAGCCTAATTTTTCTATTAATTAAATAAATCCTTATTTATTTAATTAATTCATTTATCCTCTTCTAGCCTTATTTCTCATTTAAATAAATACATTTATTTATTTAAATTATCCCTTCCCTAAATTAAATAAATATTTTATTTATTTAATTATCCCACTTCTTCTATTAATTAAATAAATCTTTATTTATTTAATTAATTCATTATCTTTTTCTACACATGACACATGTCATTCATCTCTTATTTCCTACACTACCTACCTCTTTCATTATTTTACTATTTCTTTTACCTACCCTCTAATCCTAGCCGACCTCTCTTTTTACACCTCTCAATCTTAACCCTCCATTTCTTATTGTGTCTTCTATTTAAGAAGATGCTTTCTTCATTGTCAAAACCCTAATGGCTAATGACACATGCTAATGATCTTTCATGCAACTTGGCTACACTACAATTCCACTTGCAACCACATTCCGTTCTTTGTTGAGCTCTTGTGCATACAAAAATCTGAGAGCAAGTATATCAAGCAAGATCAATGGAGATAGGAAGAATGGAGATCAAAACCCTATTGGACATGTGATGGTATAATCTTTATGATTTTGAGTTATTTTGCATTGTCTTAGGTTATCTTCATATGTTATGGTGGATCTTTGTTCATTGTTAGGCTAGGGTTTTGTGGTTGAATCCATTTTAGTCTTTCAATATTGTTGTTATTTGTTATCCATTTTCACCATAAACAGACGGCATTTATAAGTTATATAAATTTTTGGTGAGCTTTTAATTAAATTGCCTAATACTTTTAAGAGCTGGATGTACAGAGTTTCATTTGTTTTATGTGAGATATTTTAAGTCTCCCAGTGGGCACTATATAGGGGGAGAGGCCAGTAGTTGTAATGGGCACTATCTAGGGGAGAGGCTAGTAATTGTAGAGGGTTCGGTAATCATTATAGAAATTGTGGCTATTCATATTAATAGTAGAACAAATTAATGTTATATTTTGTAAATATTTATTTCATATATTAATCACAATATGATCAAATATATAATATATAGAATCAATTTGTACATTAAGAACTTGTAATTATCTAATATGGTGCGAGAGCATTTACGGTTAATGGTAATCGAGATCAATCAAAGAGAGTATTTTTTAATTTCTTAAGCTTTGGTAAATTATGTAGTTGGAGAATAAATTGCAATATTAGGTCAAAATATTATTTTAAATAATTAGTCTTCATTTAATATATCTAGATTTATTGTGGGAAATTGCTTAGGTAGTTTTCAAATTTCAAGTTCTAGGCAAGGGAGATGGGAGTTGTTGCTTAATGACAACTCATTAAATGCTCCTAGGAAATAGGGATTCCAATTTTGGGCATTCAAGTTGTGTTTTCAAATTTATTCTATTCTAGGCCTCTTATAGATGTGATGATTGAGAAGACCAATGAGAAGTAGGGAAATGCCATTAATGCATTTTCTAAAAGGGGTTTAATGGCTTTTCATGGTTTTGGTCGTGATATTTTGAGGGAGGCAAAAAATGGGGGTTTATGGAAGCTTTAATGCATTATTGGTTTGACAATTTTAGGGGGTCTTTTTTGGCCAAAAGTTGGATTTGTAGGTGTTGGGCATAGATATTTGGGAGGAGGTCTAAAAACTCATGATTTTTGGTTAAGGTGAGGGTTTTGCAGTAGAAAGATGGCTTCTAGAAGCCATTGTTGGAGACATACAAGCTATGACAAAGATTTGTAGGAGCTAAGATTGCTAGTGAGAAGAATCAGTTTGGTAATAAATAATTTTTAGCTTATTCTCCATGATTGTAAATGTTGTTGGAATCATTATATATCAGATTCCATTTGTTTTTATTAGCCCATGAGGTTGTAATTTTATGTTATATCAAATTTGTAGAGACTTAGTCTCATTTCAGGTGTTGTCGAATGAAGAAAATTGTTTGAGCCTATTCTACTCATTTTATGAGATTGGTTTGATGATGTTGTGTGGGTTTTAGAGGGGGTTTTGTGTGTGAGAAACCCTCTTGCATCAAAGTAAAACAATCATTTATACATATTGTTTATTGTTATGTAATATATTTTGCTCTGATTAATATTATATAACTTGTCTACAACAAGTGTATCAATTTTTAAAATAAAGAATCTTCCATGATTTTTTTTTATATCATGAGATAGCCCATCGACTTAGTCGAGCAACCCAACCACATCTTGCCTTGGTCTTACTTTTTGTCGAGTTTTGGGATATAAAGGGGGCAAGCTAAGGCAAGAATACCTCGATGGACGATTGAGTGAGAGTGTTGTGAAAATTAAATATATCCATTGCATATCACATTTAAAAATAAAATATATAAATATAAGATCCAATATGGACCAATACAAATTAAAAGTATCACAATTTAACATTTAATTTGTAATTGACAAACAATGCAACTTGTACAAGTTCACCAATATTTATTTTCTAAATGTCATCCTTCGATGTACAACTACTAGGAACTTGTTAAACCTAATACAATTTTTTTTGTAACGTTGTCCAACAAAGTACAATTTTTAGACTACTTGTCAAATCTACACAAATATTTTTTGTTAATATTGCCTAGTAGGGTACAACTACTAGAGTACTTGTCAAATCTAATGCCAACACTCTCTTCCAATTTTTCAATCCAATTTGCCCCGAATTGGTCTATTTATGTCATTTATTTGACCTCATCCACCATTGCACTGGTAAAAATAGACAACTTTTAAGGCTCGCCATAAATTCAAACACAATTAATGAAAATTCTTAATAAAAAGAAAAATTAAATATCTAATCAATAAAATCAAGTACATAAAATAAAGAGTCCATGTATTAAAATTCAAAATCATTCAATCCATGGCAATAAAATCCATCCAATAATTTAATTCACAGCAACAAAATCCAACCAATAAAAATTTAGTCCATGGATCAAGGAGTGTAGAGATATCATTCTTCAAAATGTTATAAAACACAAAGATAGAAGTGGTCTTTTTTTTCACCGTACCTATTTAGAAGTTTCAATATTTATGATTTTGTATAAATTGTTCACTCCAACATTACTACTACAACTATACAAAATTGGAACCAACTATATCTGCAACTCTTCTCATCATCCATTCTACACATATTTAGGTGCATGTAAGTTTCAATATATTTTTGTATTCACATTTTGTTTGTTTGAATCTTGCTATTATTTTTTCACATAAAGAATTACACAAATCAAAACTGTTGTTAGTTTAAATCCTACAATTAATTTTTGACATGAAAGAACTGCATAAATTTAAATAATTGTTATTTTTTTTAATCTTACTATTAACTTTTTACATAAAAGAAATTCATTTAACAAAAAAAATCATGAAATGACTACATATCTATTTGTTTTCTTCATTAAAGAACTACACAAATCCATTCAATGTCAAATGAGTTGCCTTTCATAGAAGGAACAACATAGACATTAGGACATATGAAGGTAACAATAAGTGCTAAATGAAATGAGTTGCCTTTCATAGGATAAACAACATGACATAAGGACTTGTAAAGGTACCAATAGGTGCTAAATGGAAACATATTATATGTAATGTTTTGTTATTTTATGGTTTTGTAGTTTTTTGGGAAGGAAATGGAATCTATTTTGCAAGTAACAATAAGTGCTTAATGGAAACATATATATCGTAATGTTTTGTTATTATTCTATGGCCATGCATTTTTTTTAAAGGAAATGCAGTCTATTTTGAAAGCTTAAGCAACCACATTTTTTACAATTATTATTAAGATAAATAAAAAATATAGATTGTAATGTTCGGTTATTCTATGGTTATGCATTTTTAAAATTTTATTTTTAAGAAAATGCAATCCATTTTGAAAGCTTAAGCCACCACATTTTTTATAATTAGCATTAAGAATAATTCATTTCTGTTAAAAGAAGATGTAGTCTTTGGTAACAAACAAAAGTTACAAATGGGCTACAATTTTACTTGAAAGACAACAAACAACTCGCATGGCTTGACAATACTAAATGCATGTATATGTTTATGTAAGAAAGGTTAGATTCTTTATATTGGTTTAGAAATGTAATATAAAATCTCTAACAAATTTGTAATTAGTTTAAGGTGTCATTAAAAAAAATTGGTTAACAATTTTTTTTCACTACGTTCAAGTATTGGTTATTTTTATTATTTGCTACATCAACTAGTTTTTTTTAATTACATGTTTTATTTATCTATTTTATTCATACGACAACTAGTTTTTTCAACATACATGTTTTATTTATTTAATTTTTTTCATGCAATATATTTCATGTAGACTACATATATTTCACCATGACAATTTCTAAGAAAAATCGATTTCAAAGAACAAGGCCTTTACCAAAGCATAAACGAGGGGTTATGCTTCATTGTAATCTTGAAAATGAAAGCATTAGTACAAATCCAATTGAAGCTACTAAATCAACCTTAGATACCAATTCCAAATGAGATACCAGATCCAACTAACATACCTTATGTGTAAGTTAGTGGTTATACTGCATCTAAGAATGCACCGAATGAGAAAATGTAGACAAAATTTGATATGGATTATGCAATCAAAGATGTGGAGGATAATGAGTACTCTTCCTGAGATATTGTCAAGAAATGGGGAATTCATTTTACAACCTTGTCATATTGGTTACAAGATCTCACAACTACGACAAAGAGAGGTCCACCAACTATATTATGTAGTGAAAAAGAAAATGGAGATATAATGCAATGGTGTCAAGACATGGTAGAGTTGGGATATGGTTTTAAAATAACACAATTGAAAACATATGTTGCTCACATTTGTGAGACTAGGACAAACCCCTTTAAGGATGAATTTCTTGGGAAGTTATGGTGGACCGATTTTAAAAAAGGTATCCTGAGTTGGCATTAAGAACTGGAAAATTTATAGATAGAAACATAACTACTATGCTTAAACCATTCATAGTAGCAACATTTTATGAGAAAAATGAAAAAAAATTACAAAGATAAACAAAATGGCCCACATCAAATTTGGAATTGTGATGAAACCTATGTTCAAGTTGGGAGAAGTTTTGGAATGAGGGTAGTAGCTAAAAACGTTCAAGAAGTGTGCCATACATAATGTCCAGAAGTAGAGAAAGGATTACCATATTAAGTTGTGTTAATGATGCAAGTCAAAGCATTCATGATTCTACATCTTCAAAGGTCAAAGGCAACCAAATTTTTTTATTGCAGGTTGTGAACTAAGGGCTTGAATGACAACCCAAACTCATGCATGGATGACTAAGGAATTGTTCCTCAATTGGTTACATCACTTTGCCAGATATGTACCTAGTGGAGTTTCACCTAACAATAGGTATTTTCAACTAACAATAGGCATTTTCACATAACAATAGGCATTTACTTATCTTTGATGGCCATGTCATCAATGTAGCACTTCCCACAATTCAAGTCGCAAGAATTTTAGAAATTGATCTCCTTACATTTCTAGCTCACATAAGTCACAAGCTCCAACCTTTATATGTAAGTGTATTTTCTCCTTTTAAGAACTATTTTAAAAGTGTGAGATCAGTGTGGATGAATAAGTATCATAAACTAGAAATCAATAGATTTGAATTAGCTAGTTGATGCAAACAGACTCCTAAAAATTAGGAGATAGACTGCCAACTATTTCCACAGAAGTAGGAGTTGATTTTTCTGATTGGACTACTGTCAATTTCAGTCTTTGTAGGAGTTCATTTTAGAGTTAATTATTTTGTTTAAGAGTGTTGTTGCTTAACAAATTTCATAGGATTTCATTTTTTTGTTTAGGAGGTAATTTGGGAGTTAGCTAATGAATAAAAAGGGATAGTAGGAATAATTTTTTGGAGATGTAATTTTCTTGTTCAGAATATTGAATATAGAATATATATTTCAAGGAATATGAAACCCTCTATTCTTGTTGTTATGTTCTATTGTACTTATTGTCATTAGTATGCATAGGATGTGTTTATTAACTTGCAAGATCTAAGGATTGTTTGCATCAATTTGGTATCAGAGCCAATCCACGTTGGAGAGGAAGCTGCAACAGAGATGGAGATCTTTGGGAGCCACATATGTGATAAAGATCTAATATTTTTAAAGAACACAACTTGTCAAAAACAACTAGAAGAATGTTTAGAGGATCCTGTTAGTGATGAAAAAGAAGTAGATCATAACTTCCCTAAGGAGAGAATAAGGATAATTGAGGGAGAGAGTAAAGATATGAATAATTATGGTATATAGGACAAATTCCAAATGGATTTTTGTGAAAAACATCACATTGAGCTAAGAAATGAAGGCCACCTCACAAGTACGAAAAAGAAAGCATGCCTAAATGGTATAATGCAAAAGAAGAGAAAGCACTTTTGGGAGATTTTTATTCCCTTAACTTTATTTGTCTTAAATGATTTATGTGCAGGTGATACAGATGGTGTAGAAAATAATAAAAAAAAATTCAATGGAGAAGAATTCATGAGCATTCGAGGAGCTAGGAAAAGAGGAAGAAGACCAACACGCAAAGGAGAATGAACTATATTCCAACAGGTGGGTGGAAGCAAAAAAAAACAAGAAAAAATGTGATGATGTGAAAAGATATTCAGTCTGGTGGAAGGGAATGTCGTGGCTTGCTCTTTTTTTAGCCAAAAGGATGGTTCTATCTTCTATTCCAATCTCCTTTCTAGATGTTTGATAGCCAAAAATGTAATAGTTAGGTTGTTGAGATTCTTAATGTTTTAATTATTGAAGTTCATGTAAATGGGCTTTGAAATAGGATGTTCAAAATTCTAAAAGAAGGGGAGAATGATGCAAACAAAAGTGGGAGTTGATTTTTCTGATTGAACTGTTGTTGATTTTCAGTCTTCATAGGGGGTATATGCACGAAGTTGTGGTACCGAAAAGGTGCCACACTTCAAAAAAAATGAAAAAAACTCATAAGGCGCACGCCTTATAAGGCGCACGCACTATAGGGCGCGCGCCTTATAGGCTTGGTGTGCCAAGCCTTAGGCTTGGTGTGGCTTGGCACACCAAGCCTATAAGGCGTGCGCCCTATAGTGCACGCGCCTTATAAGGCGTGCACCTTATGAGAGAATGTGGGCTTGGATCATGGGTCAAGGGTCCCATATAACCATTTTTTAGTGCAACTCATTTGGCTAGTGCCAAATATGGCGCTAGCCAAATGACTTCCATTGAAATTTTTTAACCTTTGATAAATTTATACTTTATACCCTATAATCTATACTCTATACCCTATAGTTTGATAGCCACAACCATAAAAATTAAACCATTTCAAACCTATAACAAATACCCTACATCGCATGACCAAATATGCTAAATCCTCAACCCTATACAATAACCATAGACCCTACAACCCAATATGCTAAACCATATGAGGTCGTTATCGGTAGTATGGTGTCATAAGGGGTTATATGGTGTCCTATGATCCCTTAGGACACCATATGACCCCTTAGGACACAATGTGAACCCTAACGACACGTAAGGGGATATATGGTATCCTAAGGGGTCATAGCACACTATATGACCCGTTAGGAGACCATATGACCCCTTAGGACACCATATGACCCATAACGACACTATATGGTGTTCTAAGGGGTCACATGGTGTCCTAAGGGGTCATATGGTGTCCTATGACCCCTTAGGACACCATATGACCCATAATGACACTATATGGTGTTCTAAGGGGTCACATGGTGTCCTAAGGGGTCATATGGTGTCCTATGACCCCTTAGGACACCATATGACCCATAACGACACTATATGGTGTTCTAAGGGGTCACATGGTGTCGTAAGGGGTCATATGGTATCCTGAGGGGTCATAGGACACTATATGACCACTTAGGACACCATACGACCCCTTAGGACACCATACGACCCATAACGACACCATATGACCCCTTAGGACACCATACGACCCATAACGACACCATATTGTGTCCTAAGGGGTTATATAGTGTCCTAAGGGGTCATATGGTGTCGTAGTGGGTCATATAGTGCCGTATGACCCCTTAGGATATCATATAACCCCTTACGTGTCGTTAGGGTTCACAATGTGTCCTAAGGAGTCATATGGTGTCCTATGACCCCTTAGGACACTATATGACCCCTTAGGACACCATATGGTGTCGTTATGGGTTGTGTGGTGTCCTAAGGGGTCATATGGTATCCTATGACCCCTTAGGACACCATATGACCCCATAGGACACAATATGGTGTCGTTATGGGTCGTATGGTGTCATAAGGGGTCATATGGTGTCCTATGACCCCTTAGGACACCATATGACCCCTTAGGACACAATATGGTGTTGTTATGGGTCGTATAGTGTCCTAAGGAGCCATATGGTATCCTATGGGGCCATAGGACACCATATGACCCCTTAGGTGTCGTTAGGGATCATATTGTGTCTTAACGGGTCATATGATGTGTTATGACCCCTTAAGACACCATATGATCCCTTAGGACACCATACGACCCATAATGACACCATATGGTGTCCTAAGGGGTCATATAGTGTCCTCAGGGGTCATAGGACACCATATGACCCCTTACGACACAATGTGAACCCTAACGACATGTAAGGGGTTATATGGTATCCTAAGGGGTCATAGGACACTATATGACCCGTTAGGATACCATATGACCCCTTAAGACACCATATGACACCTTAGGACACAATATGGTGTCGTTATGGGTCATACGGTGTCGTGAGGGGTCATATGGTATCCTATGACCCCTTAGCAAACCATATGACCCCTTAGGACACAATATGGTGTCGTTATGGGTCATATGGTGTCCTAAGGGGTCATATGGTGTCCTATGGGGCCATAGGACACCATATGACCCCTTAGGTGTCGTTAGGGATCATATTATGTCTTAATGGGTCATATGGTGTGTTATGACCCCTTAAGACACCCTATGACCCCTTAGGACACCATAGGACCCATAATCACACCATATGGTGTCTCAAGGGGTCATAGGACACCGTATGACCCCTTAGGACACAATGTGAACCCTAACGACATGTAAGGGTTTATATGGTATCCTAAGGGGTCATAAGACACTATATGACCCGTTAGGACACCATATGACCCCTTAGGACACCATATGACCCATAGCAACACTATATGGTGTTCTAAGGGGTCACATGATGTCGTAAGGGGTCATATGGTGTCGTTATGGGTCGTATGGTTTCCTGAGGGATCATATGGTGTCCTATGGGTTCATAGGACACCATATGACCCCATAAGGACACAATAAGATGTTGTTATGGGTCGTATGGTGACCTGTGGGGTCATAGGACACCATATGACATCATAGGACACAATAAGATGTTGTTATGGGTCGTATGGTGTCCTAAGGGGTCATATGGTGTCCTATGGGGCTATAGGACACCATATGACCCCTTAGGTGTCGTTAGGGATCATATTGAGTCCTAACGAGTTATATGGTGTGTTATGACCCGTTAAGACACCATATGACCCCTTAGGACACCATACGACCCTTAATGACACCATATGGTGTCCTAAGGGGTCACATAATGTCCTAAGGGGTCATGGGACACCATATGACCCATAATGACGCTATATGGTGTTCTAAGGGCTCACATTGTGTCGTAAGGGGTCATATGGTGTCCTATGACCCCTTAGCGCACCATATGACCCCTTAGGACACAATATGGTGTCATTATGGGTCGTATGGTGTCCTAAGGGGTCATTTGGTGTCCTAAGGGGTCATTTGGTGTCCTATGGGGTCATAGGACACCATATGAACTCTTAGGACATAATAAGGTGTCGTTATGGGTCGTATGGTGTCCTAAGGGGTCATATGGTGTCCTATGGGGCCATAGGAAACCATATGACCCCTTAGATGTCGGTAGGGATCATATTGTGTCTTAACAAGTTATATGGTGTGTTATGACCCCTTGAGACACCATATGACCCCTTAGGACACCATATGACCCATAATGACACCATATGGTGTCCTAAGGGGTCATATAGTGTGCTAAGGGGTCATAGGACACCATATGACCCCTTAGGACACAATGTGAGCCCTAACGACACGTAAGGGGTTATATGGTATCCTAAGGGGTCATAAGACACTATATGACCCGTTTGGACACCATATGACCCCTTAGGACACCATATGACCCCTTAGGACACAATATGGTGTTGTTATGTGTCGTATAGTGTCGTAAGGGGTCATATGGTATCCTATTACCCCTTAGGACACAATATGGTGTTGTTATGGGTCGTATGGTGTTGTAAGGGGTCATATGGTGTCCTATGACCCCTTAGGACACAATAAGGTGTCGTTGTGGGTCGTATGGTGTCCTAAGGGGTCATATGGTGTCCTATGGGGCCATAGGAGACCATATGACCCCTTAGGTGTCATTAGGGATCACATTGTGTCTTAACAGGTCAAAATGGTGTGTTGTGACCCCTTAAGACACCATATGACCCCTTAGGATACCATACGACCCATAATGACACCACGTGGTGTCCTAAGGGGTCATATAGTGCCCTAAGGGGTCATAGGACACCATATGACCCCTTAGGACACAATGTGAACCCTAACGACACATAAGGGGTTATATGGTATCCTAAGGGGACATATGACACTATATGACCCGTTACAACTTTATATGACCCCTTAGGACACCATATGACCCATTAGGACACAATATGGTGTCGTTATGGGTCGTATGGTGTCCTAAGTGGTCATATGTGTCCTATGACCCCTTAGGACACAATATGATGTCGTTATGGGTCGTATGGTGTCCTAAGGGGTCATATGGTTTCCTATAAGGCCATAGGACACCATATGACCCCTTAGGTGTCGTTAGGGATCACATTGTGTCTTAACAAGTCATATGGTGTGTTATGACCCCTTAAGACACCATATGACCCCTTAGGACACCATACGACCCATAATGACACCATATGGTGTCCTAAGGGGTCATATATTGTCCTAAGGGGTCATAGGACACCATATGACCCCTTAGGACACAATGTGAACCCTAACGACACGTAAGGGGTTATATGGTGTCCTAAGGGGTCATAGGACACTATATGACCCGTTAGGACACCATATGACCCATTAGGACACCATATGACCCATAATGACACTATATGGTGTTCTAAGGGGTCACATGGTGTCCTAAGGGCTCATCTGGTGTCCTAGGACCCCTTGGGACACTATATGACCCCTTAGGACACAATATGGTGTCGTTATGGGTCGTATGGTGTCGTAAGGGGTCATATAGTATCCTATGACCCCTTAGGACACAATATGACCCCTTAGGACACAATATGGTGTCATTATGGGTCGTATGGTGTCCTAAGGGGTCATAGGACACAATATAACCCCTTAAGACACAATGTGAACCCTAACGACACGTAAGGGGTTATGTGGTATCCTAAGGGGTCATAGGACACTATATGACCCATTAGGATACCATATGACCCCTTAGGACACCATATGACCCATAACGACACTATATGGTGTTCTAAGGGGTCACATGGTGTCCTAAGGGGTCATCTAGTATCCTATGACCCCTTAAGACACCATATGACCCTTTAGGACACAATATGGTGTCGTAAGGGGTCATATGGTGTCCTATGATTGCTTAGGACACCATATGACCCCTTAGGACACAATATGGTGTCGTTATGGGTTGTATGGTGCCTTAAGGGGTCATATGGTGTCCTGTGGGGTCATAAGACACCATATGACCCCTTAGGTGTCGTTAGGGATCATATTGTGTCTTAACGGGTCATATGATGTGTTATGACCCCTTAAGACACCATATGACCCTTTAGGACACCTTATGTTGTCATTATGGGTCGTATGGTGTCCTAAGGGGTCATATGGTGTCCTAAGGGATCATCGCACACGATAAGACCATACTGACCCCATATGGTGTACTAGGGGCTCATATGGTGTCCTAAGGGGTCATAGGACACCATACGAACCATACTGACACCATATGGTGTACTAAGGGGTCATATGGTGTACTAAGGGGTCATAGGATACCATATAACCCCTTAGGACACAATATGACCCCTAACGATTCCTAAGGGGTCATATGGTGTACTAAGGGGTCATAGGATACCATATAACCCCTTAGGACACAATATGACCCCTAACGACACCTAAGGGGTCATATGGTGTCCTATGACCCATTAAGACACCATATGGTGTCGTTATGGGTTGTATGGTGTCCTAAGGGGTCATATGGTGTCCTATGACCCATTAAGACACCATATGGTGTCGTTATGGGTTGTATGGTGTCCTGAGGGGTCATATGGTGTCCTATGACCCATTAAGACACCATATGGTGTCTTTATGGGTTGTATGGTGTCCTAAGGGGTCATATGGTGTCCTAAGGGGTCATACGGTGTCCTATGACCACTTAGGATAGAATATGGTGTCGTTATGGGTCCTATGATAACCTAAGAGGTCATATGGTGTCTTATGACCCCTTAGGACACCATATGACCCCTTAGGTGTCGTTAGGGGTCATATTGTGTCCTATGGGGTCATATGGTGTCCTATGACCCCTTAGGACCTAGAGAGAGGAGGGAGTGAGGAAGAAACTGAGGGAAAGAGGTGAGAGAGGGAATTAGATGGGTGTAAGGATAAAGAGGGAGATAGCTCGAGGGATCGGAGAATAAGGGAATTGTGAGAGCTAGAGAGAGGAGGGACAAACAAGACTATGTATCTATAAGAATGAAGAGCCTAAGAAGAGGCAAGGGGAGAGAGAGAATATGAGATCTAGTTCATAAAGAGAGATGGAACTACGAGATGGCGGTTTCTATGTACACATTTGGCACTCTCCCTATTTGGCGCGCACCAAATGTGGAATATGGACCACATTTGGCACGCGCCAAATGGAAAAATCCATTCATCACATTTGGCGCACGACAAATAGGATGAGCGCCATATTTGGCGTGCGCCAAATGACCCACTTTGGGAAACACCAAACCTATGGGTTGGATTTGCCTTGGGCATCCAACCCAAAGGTTTGGACGACCATTTCAGGCTAGAGACGTGTTTTTATCAGAACATTGAAAATTTTGACATATTTTTGGTCGTGCTTTCTGTCAGGTTTGCACGTGTTTCAATGAAGTTAAAAAAAATACCGTCATAAACTTGAGCTCCCTCTTAGCTATCCAACAACGTAATTTATTTCAAATTTTGATTTCGTTAAGTCTTTCATCTATAATTTCTTTTGTCAGTGTGTCTGTTTTTTGTGAAAAACCAACATGCACTATTTTAGGTATAGATTTTTCCACGTTCATCAGATTTTGAAAAAAACTTACATTTTTAGAAAGGAGACTCCATTCTACACAATTTAAAAAAAAAGTTTTGATTTTTTATTAGTTTTCAATGATTTTAGGGGGGAGCACGCTCAAATTTCTGTTTTTCAGGATGTGTCCACTTTGAAAACTAGTAAAAAATCATATACTCATTAAAAAAATTAGCTGAAAAATCTGGCATAAACTATAAGGTGTTAGCTAATTTCTCACTGAAGTGATTTTAAAAATTCAAAAAAAAGGTTAACATTTTAGGGGGGCCACAACAGATGCTATGTTATGTTTTTTGCATAAAAATAGGACCACTTTTTGTGGCCCCCCTTTTTGAAGCCCTTAATCTCCACCATTTTCAAAAAAAATTAGTAGTTTAGAAAGTAGACTCGAAACACTCCGACTCTTGTTCTTGTTGCATCTTCAAATTTGGACTGTAACTATCTTCAATTTGTCGTTGAAGTTCAAACTTTGCCGATTTCAGAAAAAAAAGTGGCATCTTAAGACCCCCTTTTGGTACCACAACTTGGTGCACATACCCTAGGAGTTCATTTTGGAGTTAATTATTTTGTTTAAGTTTGTTGTTGCTTAGCAAGTTTCACAGGTTTTAATCTAAGAGGTAATTTTTCTATTTAGGAGGTAATTTTGGAGTCAACTAATGAATAAAAAGGGATAGCAAGAATTGTAGGAATAAGTTTCTAGAGATATAATTTTCTTGAATACAAAAAAAAAGAGTTTTCAAGGAATATGAAGCCCTCTATTCTTGTTGCTTTATTCTATTGTTCTTATTGTCATTGTTATATAGAGGATGCGTTTATTAACTTGTAGGATATTAGGACTGTCTGCATCAAATTGTATTTTTCTTTTTATTAAGAATTTGCAATGATTATGTATGAATTTATGGCGAGTCTTACAAGTTGTGTATTTTTACAAGTGTAATGGTGGAGGAAGGGTCAAATAAATCACATAAATGCACCAACTCCAAACAAATTGGGTTGAAAAGTTGGAAGAGGGTGTTAGGATTAGATTTGACAAGTACTTGAGTAGTTGTACATTGTTGGATAATATTAACAAAAAATATTTGTATAGATTTGACAAGTAGTCGAAAAGTTGTATTTTGTTGAATAATCTTAGTACAAAATAATTATTATATTAAATTTGACAAGTTTGAGTAGTTGTACAAGTTGCAATGTTTGTCAATTATATATTAAATATTGAATTGTGATAAATTTTGTATTTGTATTAGTCTATATTGAATCTCATGTTTAGATTTTTATTTCACCGAGAGGCGATCTACAATGGGATCAATCTTGTTCGTAAACAAAAAAATCAATCCAAAAAAAATTAACATTCATTTTCTTGGCAGGATAGTTGGCATGATGGTGACAAAGTAGTGGTTTGTTCAGTTGAAACACCTCTTTTAATGCACCCTACAGTCACAATCTACATTACCTGCCAATTGCAGGAAAATATTATCGCCCAACCACCCAAGATGGAAAATCGCAACATGAGTGTCATAAATGAAGTATTCCGTCAACAAAATAGTGGATCTAAACTAAGAAAATCAAGAGCAATCATAATGGTAAATGCAACATTTTTTAAAATTTTGAAAGCCAAGAAATCGGAGCTTCTTGTTATAGCAGTAAAGAAACGAAAGAATAAATGAAAAATACAAGGTGAGTAATGCATGCGAAGGTATGTAAGGTATAATCTATCAAAACCGTTATAGAAGAGTGAACGACTTAAAATCTTTTTGTTTCCGGATCATTTTCATAGTTTGTTGATGTCAAAACCAGTTTATTAGCATTATTTTCGTTTCCACATTTAATAATAATTTGAGATGGGTTTACACCATTACAATGAAGTGTTATTACTAGAGTTTATTTGTGTTTGACTTTCAATACTTTTTATTTTTACAAACATTTTACACATTTTTAAAATATTTATCAATTTTGTTTTGTTTGACTTATATTATGATATAAGAGAAATAATACTTTTTTTTGGTAGGATTAGTGTGAGATATTATGTGAGGTTTCCATCAATATTGTTATATATACATACATTTTCTTCTATCAATTTGATTATTTATAATGCATGTGTTGAATTGTTCTTATCTTCTTGCAACATACCTATAATAATATATTTATAGTGATTCTATTAATTGTTGCAATAGTTTTCTTGCATAGTTCTCATTTGGCAAATAGAAGATATGGTGATTTATTTATTCATTTATGAATTTTGGGATACTATGTGAGATTTCTATTCGAAATTGCTATATTTAAATGCATTTTCCTCTATCAATATGATGATTTATAAAGCATGTGTTTGGTTATTTTGATCTTCTTGCATAAGGCCTCTAATAACATATTTATAGTGAATCTTTTGATTGATGCAAGTGTTTTCTTGCATAGCTCTCATTTGTCACATAGAAGGTAAAATGATTTATTCATTTTTATGAATGTTAAATATTTTAAAATTTGATATCTCTCGGCAAATTTTACATAGATTTTTTAAAATATAGGTATACTAGTTCTAGTCGCTATACAAGTTGCAATGTTTATCAATTATATATTAAATGTTGAATTGTGATATTTTGTATTTATATTAGTCTATACTGAATCTCATGTTTAGATTTTTATTTTTAAATTTAATATGTAATATTGAAATTGATATATGTATAAACAAGCTATATTATAATAATTAGAGCAAATCATATCGCATAACCTCAAAGAAATAAATTCACAGAGCTAATAGCAAAAAAGAGGGGGATAGAAATGGTTTTAGCTTGAGTTTGTAACATCTTTCCCATTGGAACAATCTGATTCTGAAACACTATAGATCAATTCTCATAGATTGTAAATGATGTATGGGAAACATTTTTAGCCGAAAGAATGTCAGTTACAAATTTCAAATAATTTGTGAGAAACTCAAGCAGCTTAGTGAACATATTCTAAGGGATTCTAAGGAAATCAGATAATTAGGCAAGGTTATGGAAAAAATCTGAGGTAAGAACAGAGCAGATTTGTTACAAAGAATTTAGAACGGATTGACGCGATCCATACATCGAATGGTATGAAAGCGGCTATGAAATTGTTGAGCACAGAATTTGCAGACATGAATGTACAACGCTTCATCATCCCATGGCTTTCCAGTGAGGTGACAAAGATCATCAATCTCACCTCCTACTGATTGCTTTGCACTAATCTCAAAGTAATTGATTTAAGCGGCGCTGTTCAGACATTTTCTTCGTCCTGATAAGATAACGCACCTTTCTCTGCCAGGTTAGGGTTTTGGGATTCCTAACTGCGCGAGGATTGTCTGCGTGACGGTCATTAACAAAGACATCAACAATGTCTCCATTTGCAACATCTGCATTCTGTTCTTCCCCTTTATTTAAAGGCACCTCCTCTTCTTCAAATGGCTCCTCAAAATCCTCGCATTTTCTTACAATACTGAGATGCAGAGCAGAAACCACGGCCTTGAGCGCCAGAAAAGGATCCTGATGCTTGTGCTTTATCAGAATCTCGCTAATCTCGGCAGGCGTGAGGGCACCCCCTGCTTGTATGCTCTGTTCAATAACAGGAAACAGGTTGTGTTCTTCAATTCCTAAATAGTTAAAAGCCAGGCATTTAAAGGCAGGGAAGCCACAATTTGAGAGCAAAATATGCATGTCCATTCTGCCGGATCTGATCAAAGCAGGATCGACATTGTCCTTGTGATTTGTAGTAAAGACTATGATGCGCTCCTCACCGCAGCAAGACCAGAGTCCATCGGTAAAATTCAGAAGTCCTGATAAAGTCACACGGCTGTCATCGGTCTCCAAATGTTCAACCGATTTGGTACTCTCCAGTCGTCTCGGCGCACCGGCAGGAAATTTCGACAGCCGGTCAGTGAGATCCAGTGAGCAGTCGATGTCCTCAATGACAATAATAGATTTATTAGTAGTCTGAATAAGAAGCGCCCGAAGCTCCGAATTGTCGGTGACCTTGGTGAGCTCCAGATCATAGACATCATAATGCAGATAATTGGCCATGGCGGCAATGAGGCTCGACTTTCCTGTTCCGGGCGGGCCGTGCAGAAGATAACCCCGTTTCCACGCCCGCCCGACTCTGTGATAAAAATCCTTCCCCTGCGCAAAGCTGTCGAGGTCGGCTTTAATGGTGTCCATCAGCTCAGGGTCCAACGCAAGCGTCGAAAATGTCGCCGGGTGACGGAACGGAACGGCAGTCCAACCGCAGTCATGAGATCCATGGCCATTGTTGGTGTAAAGTTTCCGGTCTCTGCTCCGGCTGTCGTACTCCTCTGCACAGTACGCCACATGTTCCAGGTAGTCGCCGAGAATTCGAGTCCGGTCCGGTTTCTTCATTTTGAGTGTAAAGCTACGCCTTTCATCCAGTGAATCTGGGACTGGATCGACATTGTGTGTCCACCAGAGACGAGCGCCGGCGAAAATGTCTTCCATTGTCTGATCCGGCGCAAGCGTGTAGGACAGATGACTGGAATTTTTGGCCCGGCTCACGCTCACTCTGCGAGAATGAGCGGCCGCATGAAGGCTGTTAAGATAGATCTGCACGCTTCTGTAAAGCTCATTCATGTCTACACCGCAGTAGCCGTTGAATTCCGGGATCTCCACATACGAATTAGGGCTGTAGAAATCCTTCAACCCTTCCCACCACCCATGGAGTAGCCGCACCAGCCGAGAGGGCAATACATTCTGCAACACAGTCAGGAGACCTAATACAGACCAGATCTGTGCCAACACCATGGTTAAAGCTTGATGATCTTTTGCTCTGTTTCTAGGGTTTTCGAAATAGCACTCTCAAATAATGTGCTAGGGTTGGGGTTTTTATGATCACAGGGAACGGCATTTGACGACTGAGGAAAGGGGAACCTGCAAGCTCCCATTTTGCAGAATATGAAAAGCAAAAGGCGCCGCTGTAATGGTGTCACAGGTCCCACACCGCCTTTATTCAATTCATCAGGTCGGTGACTTTGATATGCCCAAATCATTTTTTTGCTTCGTTTTGCGGATTTGCAGAAAGCAAAATACGAAATTGAGCACCTGCGTCTTTAAAGGAAAGGCAAATTATTTGTTTTTTTGTTACTTTAGCTTTGATATCCGCAAAATACGAAATTGAGCACCTGCGTCTTTAAAGGAAAGGCAAATTATTTGTTTTTTTGTTTACTTTAGCTTTGATAAACCAGAGGCTCCTTTTGGTTTAGTTGTGTCTGTGTCAAATTGCGATAAAGTCAGAGCGTGTTGAGAAAATTTTGTATGTTTTTTCCTGAAGAGGAGAATCAACTGTGCAAGCTTTCTCTCTTTACGTGAAAGTTTTTTTAAATAACAGTGAGTGCTTAAATCGCAGGCAAGTTGCAGTCAACATGCTGGTTTTTTTTATGTTGAGGTGGGCCTTCATATAAATACTTGAAATCTATCGGTGATCTGATTTACACTGAGCACAAATATTTGGTGTTCTTGCCTGAGCAGGTATGCTTTCACAAATACCCTCACAAGTCATAATTATGTAATTGGAAGGAATGAAATAAAGTGAATTGCTTGATTTTAATATGGTTGAGGTGTTATTTATCAAACTAGGCTACTTTAATGAGAGAGAAATTTAGTGTTGCTTTATTTGTGTAATAAATTTGGGTTTTAAATCTAATTTTTTAATTCAAATTTATATCTTTGGTATAGTGGAAAGTGATATGCAATGATTTTTATTTCTCCATTACCAATCATTATATTCTTTTATTTGAATTCATATCGGATGTTGTGATTTTTATCGCTCTCTAATCTATTTTGAGGTGGGGTGGGGTCTTAAAAAACTCAAATTTGAAAAATTGTATTTTCTTTAACAAACCATGTGCTATCTTAGGCTCACTCTTGCTTATATCTAGTGTTTAAAACATGCTATCATGTCCAAAAGATGACATGGGTTGAATTATATGATGGATTTATGTTATTACTCACACTACTCACTTTTTAAGATTCATGGCTACTAACTATCTAGGTTTATCACAAGTCTTAGGGATCATGTCCTCAAAACTCTTTTAGCTTAAATATGTCATTCCAAAAACCCTTGTGCCTTCAAGTGACTAAAGTTTGCCACTAAATGCAAGTCATTGACATGTATACTACTACAAGAGCTCATATCAAAGCCAAACTTCATTGATTGAAGATTTAGGATATAACTATTAAAAAGTTCTTACAAGCCTTGTGTGTGGATAATTCAAACCGAGAGATCAAAGGCAATGTTAGGTAAATAAATAAACACATTTAGAGATTGTTGAAATTTTGAATGCCTTTGTTCAACACTAGAATATTTTTTTTCAAAGCTTGAGATCCTTCATAGACTTATGAAGTGAAACTTAAAGCAATGTTTAGATGTGACCCCTATCATCTATCTTCCCCCAAATTGGCCTTGCAACAAACTGCTTTCATAGGAAGACCACCATTTAGCTATTTTTAGTATGACCAATGACAAGGTACTCATAATTGTGATGGTTTCCCGTGTAAATTCTACAAAATTCTTTGGGATGAAGTTTGTGATGGGCGAAAATTTTAAATTTAGGTTTATTTTAAAAATACGAAAGATTGATTTCTAGATTTTTACAAACATGTATAAATAATGAATTGTAATTTTCATATTCAAATATAGGTAAACATATAAATATTTAAACCAACAAATATTCTATGTTAAGATCATGAGAAAATATTAGAAATGCTTATTTATTAAGAAGGAAAAAATGCATGTATAAGACAACTTTATGGAATATGCCACACACACTTATAGAATAATTTATAGAGTATGTCCCTAGCCTATGGCCACAATCTAGAAGGAAATAAATTATTCGTGCATGCCCTAGCTAGAACCATCCAAAGTGTTTGTTTGAACCAAGGTGTGTTATTCACTTGCAAAGAGCTCCCTAATAGAGTTTATATGTACGAAATCGCAAAATGATGATTTATAATGTGGTAAGTTGTAACGAGTTCTAGATCTTGTGATGTGGTATGAAAGTTTGTATTATTCTTTTGGTGTTGTATTTCAACCACAAGTTATTTGGAGGAGAACTCAAAATAACATAATCATAGGTATGTCATGTAAGTGTACGTGATATTATGCATGTGCACTTACAACATTATTGGAATACATGTGGTGATAATCAAAAGCATGTGGTAATATTCTTATAGATTCTTAAAGGTACCAAGTAGTTATGTTCCATGAAGGGTTTATCTTTACTAACCGAAGCCATAGATAATATTTGACTATCACGTAGGGAGATAATTATATAGTTCAAGTAGAGTAGTGGTTACTTATATGGAGAAGTTATGGTACATGTAATGTGTGACATCCTAACATAATAATATGGTTGTGTAACGATTGATATATTGTGGCAGTTTTAGTTGATTGAGCGATTTGGATTCCTTATCGGATGGCTTTACAACTATAATTATCTATGCATATGTATGTACCGAGGTTAGAAGGTTAATTGGCTAGAGTTTGTGAAGGTTGATATGACAATAGACAAATGGGTGTTGTAATCTAATAGATTAGGGCTCAAAGATTGTCTTGGTGGTGGGTTTTATCTTGTAATTATTTTTCACATAATTTGGGTGTCCTGTATTTCATTTGGATTTCATAGAAGTTTCAATTGCTTCGTTCAATGTTGCTAAATAGATTATAAGAATATTATAACTACTTTGTAGTTTAAGTTTTTCCACTATCTCAATCTATCAATTAGTTGTAATAAGGATCTACATCCCAATATTTGGTATTAGAATACAATGCACTAGACTGAAGTATTTTGCATTAGAGTAGCCAATATCACTTTATTTCACAAACAAGAATATGCAAGATAGTAGCATATGACCAAGTCATAATGTATGGAGGAAATTCACATGATAGCATGAAATTTTTTTAAATTGGAATTAAAAAATTTGAATCTTAGACAAGATCATTTATTAGTGTATTCATAATTTTTTTAGTAGTGGTTTTACCATAAATTAGTCAATAAGCCTATAGAAATACTATCAAGTGCATAAAGCATTTACAATTAATGTGATATGTAATCCATTTCATTAGTAGCTATGGTACCATTTAGAGACTAGGATGCAAAATAGTAAAACTAAATAATTTAAATCAATTGAAGAAATTGAGGCATCTCATAAGCTCAAAAGTAAAATTTAACTATCAAGAAAGTTTAAAGTCAATAAGTGTAATATTGGATTGCTATTATTTATAATTATATTACACATTAATATAACATTGTGCAATGATACCAAGCTAGTATTGGCTCTACTTGTATGGTAGAAACTAGTTATAAGAAAAAATATCCTCACACATTTTATAAATGATTGTTCAAGTATTGAGGTCACATAAATATGCATATGCATGGTTGTGCTTTTTTGCGATTTTTTATAATGCAAAAAATGAAATGGTTGAAAATAAATAAAACACATGATGGCCAATGTTAGTATTAAGGTCACATAAATATGTATATGCATGGTTGTGCTTTTTTGCGATTTTTTATAAGGTAAAAAATGAAATGGTTGAAAATAAATAAATTACATGATGGCCAATGTCAAGTGTCAAGCTTTTTCATAGTATTTGAATGGAGCATGATGAAATTAAAATAATATAAATATAACTAAACAAAAGTAAAAATCTATTCTATAGATACTAATAAATTTTCTTAAGATTTGGCTTTAGGATAATTTTAAAACATGAGCACAACATGTCAATCTTCGCTACATCTAGGAAATTGAGAAGAATTATGTTATATTTCACAACTCTAGGACTAAATATAACCTATTAGAGGGTAGGGATTGGGACATTTTGTAGGTTGCAGATATAAATCAAGTAATTTAAATATATTTTTTCACATTTTTAAGCATCTTCAATCAATGTATCTTTTATTAAGAAAGCTATAAATATCAATTTTAGGGAATCATTTACATTTCCATGGGTAGCTAATTCACCATAGAGTGAAGGGTGTAATATCCAATTAGAACTGTGAAAGTTGATGTTGGGAGATTTGTTTGAAAATAAATTTATATTTTTGCATTCATCATTTGTAGAATTAAAATCCCCTTTCTCAGGTGATATATACAAGTCCATTTTCAAGCATGTTTCTTTACTATTTTATGATGGTGATTGCTAATTGTATGCTTGGTAACATATATTAAAGCATCTGCCATGAAAATGATACAATTTTTTTCTTTACAATCTATAAGTTTTTTTTGTCCTTTTTGATATTTTAGTTGAATGAAACACATGAAAGAGGAGGTTCTCACAAGTTGACTACTATAAACTTATATTATAAATAATGAATCCTTAATATTACGCTCTAAGGAATTTGACACATTTCCTACCATTTAAAACTAAAGGAATATATCAAGGAAATCAATAGTTCAAGAGGGACATTAGAATCTGATTTGTTATCTACCTTGAAAGGAATATGTGGATTCTATAAAATTTGTAGTCTTTTGGAGGAAGCATATATCAAAGCTTTGGGAAAAGAAATAAGTGAAGCACATCTCAAGGAATTTTCCATCCATAATAAACGCCTTCTAATTACAAAACATTATATTGAACACTATGAATATTGGTGGTTATGATTATGTTGTATGACAAAAATAACCCTTCTCATAGCATGTATTGGCTAAACTTTGTTAAGAACATTAAAAAATATATAAGTAAAGGAAGTAAAACAATACAAATAAAAAACCACCATATTCTTGTAAGATCTTTTAATTTAAAATATATTAGATGAACTAAGTAGTACCAGTTAATATTTCTTTAATATATGAAGAATTCGTTTACCATTTTCCTATGTCACAAGTAGGAACAATAAAAGTAAAAGCTAAAAAATAAAAAAACTTGGTGCTATGACAACTAATTGGCATTTTTTTTTCTCTTTTAGGTAGCAAACTTGCACTATGCTTTAGTTTGCATTGAACAAGATGAAAGCTCCTACATGGTAGGTTTTGAACTTTTGTGTAAAGGAAATGAATCGAATCCATATTAGAAGGTTGCAACATATTTTGTATAAATTCTCTCCTTTATTAGATAATTATTTTAATTTGAATGATAATATATGTTTACAACTCTTGAGAACAATTTATTTGAAGTCACTGCATGAGGACAATCTTGAACTTACAAATACAAGATACAATATGTAGCTAAATCCATCATTTTTATTTGTTGAAAAAATATTTAAAGCTTGTTGTTCCCTAGTTGCAAATGATGAAACGAGTCAAATGAGAAATTGTTCTTGTCTCAAAGTTCATGCCTGGGAAACTATCTCATTAGTGAAGGGTGAGTCTCTATCTGTCAAGGAGACAAATAGAGCATCCACTAATGCTAGAAGCTTTCCACTTTATTTAGTGGAAATGCACATGCATTATTTATACTTACAAGAGGTAAGTACAAACCAATTTTTTGGTTTGAAGTTTCTTAGGATACACTATGTTGGTTTCATGCACCTAGATGTTCTCTTTGGAGTAATTATAACTTTTGCATCTCAAGGTTGTATTACATGCCTTTATTTTTATTTGTATATTTAGATTTAGATAGATATATCAATTGTAAATGCTCTATGCATCCATATTTTATGTATCATACATGCTTGTTTACTTTTTTCCACAAAATATTAATGGGGATGGCAGTTTTGGATCCATAAGCATAATTCACAAATGGATCTTGATAGTGAATGTCATGTTGTCTATTGAGTATCGTCACAATTGGTTATGACTAGTCTCTCATATACATGTATTTCATAGGTGTTAATGGTCTTGGGTTTTATAGTCAAAACACTTTTATTTTATTTTAAAGATGACCATATTGCAATACTATAACATGATGAACGAGGTCCAAAGGCTATTGAAAATGGAGAGGACCATTTTTTTGTGATCCAAGTCCACTTTCATAGTAAATGTTTAATTAAGCATTGATGTTGCTCAATCTAAATATATTACATGAAACTCAATTTTGGAAACAAAATTAACCCCAAGTCCCAAAGCTACAACTTATAGAAATAAAGACAAGCCTGAGTGGTTAGAAGTTAAAAATCATCCATTAGGAAAAAAATTCCTTTGTGACAAGGGTGTTAATAATGTTGTCCAATTCCAATAAGGGTTGACATGTTGCATTCATCAAGGATTGATTAGTTGTCCTCAAAATTCTCCAACGAGAATTCTTCCCATGGGATTCACAGTAGCTTATGTCATAGAGGCTTGGGCCATTGTAGGCCTAAATTTGGTAGATATAGAGGAGGAATGAGCTATGGCCATTCGAGATGTTGTTGGAGTTTGAAGGTGGTCCAAAGGAGTGACCAACTATCATGTTTAATGTAGCATATTATGATACAAGAAATCTTCACTTTAATGTGTTTCATATACAATCAATATAAAAATTGATGTTTGTTAGGAATAAAAAGTGATGCTTAATTATGGGGAACACATGCTCCCCATGTGGGTTGGTAGTCCATTTTCAAGGTGATCATATTGGTGTCATAAACTGTGGGTATGATTTGAAGCATATTGGGTTGGATAACCAAAGTTGATTTTCATCATTTTCTCTAGGGGAGATTGAAGCAACACCGCCAACCATCATTTATAAACATACGATTTGTATTTCAACACTAGCTACATCTTCTCGATGATTTACCCCTAAGTTTCGTTGAACCTAAAAAAGATACTTGACCCCCTGGTCCCAACAATCTAATGTGGTATTCATCCTTTTTAATTTGAGTTCAATAGGAAGGGTCTGATAGAGATTCTTTTTCTTTGCAATGAATCTATTATGAGTTTGATTATATGATGCTTTATTCATTATAGGACCTCCAAAGGGGGAAGATGGATCTAATGAATGTAACAAGGTTGTCCCAAAAAACCTTGTCAAGGGAAAACTCGTGTTGATCAATTTGATACAAAATCAAGTTAAAAACCTCCAAAATATCAAATAAAAGCCTCTAAATTCTCACATAGATATAATCGTTTAGTGACAACTTGATCAATATTGGCAACTTGTATTTACATTAGTTTTTTTTTTTCTCATAATAGTATACTAGCATATGTTACGATCTTCCATTTTCCTTGTACAAAGTTTTTCCTTTTCTTTCCTAGGCCTTCATTTTTGCATCTCGGGTTTTTCTCGACACCAAGATTCAAGGCTCTAGTACTCTAGTTCATGTCAAAGGGAGGTTTTGAACAATAGTTGCACCAAGATTGCAAGTTGAGTTTAAAGATGAGATTGCACATTACACTAGATGTGGTGCATGCTATAGAATATTTACACCATGATTATTCTCATCTTGTTGTTTATTGTGATTCAAAACCCTCGATTTTATTAATTGATAATAGAATGATAGCCCATGTGGTTGATTTTGAGATTTGCTCATCTAATAACTTCCACCGATTCTACAAGCAGCAACATGGTTAGGTTGAAGGGAACACATGGCTAACCTACCCCAGGTAAATTCCTTTGCAATATGGAAATTCAAACTTTTGAACTAGATTTTTTATTTGTATCTCCACTTTTTCCACTTTATTAGTTACATTATGGATGTTTTGTTAATAAGAACAATGAAATGCTACAATCTATTGTAGAATATGGATCAGGGGTTCATGTGATGACTAGGAGCAATGTTTAAGAGTTCTCATCCTTGAAATGGTGACAAGAAACTGACCCACTGATGATTTTTTCTTCACTGGAAACAAAAGAAAAATATTTTCTTTAAAATATAATTAAGTATTTCCTTTAATTTCCTAAGGTGAGATACACCGTGAACCTCCTATTGGTACAAGTGCTAGCTTAATTCCTAAAGTGCATGTTTGTACTTTCTTAAACATGCCCTTCAATAATAAAATTCTTAGAACAACTTTTATTTATGTGTATTCTAATAAATTATTTCTATGTTACATCTTTAAAAGAGGAAGAATTAAATTTTTATTGTTGAGAAAAAAAAAAGGAAAGCTTCTTAAATAGGATGAATAGGGTGAAGTTAAATAATATAATTATTTGTTATTGCTTTTAGAGTGAACAAAGCTTAAATTATCATTCAATATTTTACTATCAATTGGATGATGTTTAATTAGAGTAATGCCAATACACACCTCAATAAACACTCAACAAAATAAAAATTAAAAATTAAAAAAAAATCAATATATACCTCAATAAGCACTCAACAAAATAAAATATATAAAGAAATTATATAATATTTTAAGATCTTATATTTCTCTAATAGCTATTGTGCATAAGGGTAAGTTTCCAAGGAGGGAGCTTCCTAAAAAAAATTAGTGGATGCTACTTATTTTTAAGTAATATTTTAAAGGTGGTGCTCCCATGAATTTAGTAGTGTGGTTCAACTTAAAAGTTTAAGCTCCGAAATTTAGGGAAGTTGGTTGTCTCATGATAAATGTTGTGAATAAAAAAATAATAAATAAATGTCATTTCAATCTATTTCTTTTTTGGCGTGAATCTAAAATATAGCTTATTGACTAGTGGCATAAAAAATTCATAAGTTGGTAGGGCAATTTCTAGCCCATCCCCAATTTCAACACTTGAAATATGCAAACCTAAAAAGTAGGGGGCTAAGATTCCAAATAATCTTTTAGCATGATTTTTTGTTTAATGGGACCTCCTCTCCCTAAGTAAAAAGTAGAATAGAATAAAATAAAATAGTATTAAAAAGTTTTTAACATCGACAGAGTTAAATATCTTTTTTTTAAATAGATAACCAAATCGTTTTAGTTTTCTATTATTAATCCTCTTATCATTTATTTTGATAATAAACTTTCTTATTTCTTCACAATATATATTATACATTCTAATAAAATAATTTAAAAAAAAAACACTACTACTAAAATGCGGACGCATCTATTCTGGCTCCAAAAGGGCAGTACAGATTGACTAACATGTGTTAGTTGCGCATTTTACACTGTCGATTTTGCAATAAATGACTGCGATTGACTAACATGTCGCTATCAGGCTGCTATCAGCTGAACGAAAAGATTCATTTTAGAACTATAATAGCCGCGGCCCTAAAATGCACAGTTAACTGACAGCCTTAACAACTGTTTTTTTGGTCCAGTATAGCTGTACGGTTTTCTATATTTACTTACCTTTTAAAATTTGCACTTAAATTTTTAATAACTAATTCATAAAATATATCTAATTTAAATATTTTTAAAATTTTGAACGGTGCGTATTATTATAGGCGGCATAAGGCCCTGCGTTAACATAATATGAATCGTTTTCAAAGAAAGAATGAAGTGCTTTTGAGTTGGCTCTCTTTTGCTTCAAAAGTAAAAGAAAAAAAGAAAAAATGGCAGACTTTTGGTCGGAATATTTGAGTGGAGTTAAAAGTGTCGTGCAAATCGTACTGTCCTCACAAATTTGCTGTTCGGGAAAGTAAAGTCACAACTGTCCTCTGTTCTCCTTTATCCGTCACGGGTTGTGTAGGATGTTTGAATTTGACGGTCGGCCAACAAATTTTCAGGACTTCTCTTTTTCACAAAGAAAGAGCACCAATTACTTTATTCACTTAATTACTGGCTTTACTTAATTAAAAAATGATAACTAAAAATTTATTAATAGGTTTCATTCGTTCATTTTTTAGCTTTTTTGTTCATATAATTGGTTTATTTGTGCACGATTAGTGGGCCATTTGTGTACGACTATTAGGTCATTTGTGCATAAGTATTGGCATTTTTTAAGTATACATTTATTGGGCCTTTTTTAAGCAGGTATCAGGGGACACTTTGAAATGTGTACTTTTTAATCCTTGCATGCATAATGGATTCTATAATGTGCCTTGTTACTACCCAGAAGCCAAAACAATAGATATAAGCAATTAAGTTGCATACGAAGACAACAAAAAAAATGTCAAAATCTTATCTATAGTTATCCTAACTCTCTCAATACATGGCATAACATGTAATTGATAAGGCCAATAAGTGTGCAAGTATCAATAAGAATGAAATTTTATGGAGGAATACATGATTCCCTTGATATGGCAATGGTGGTATGGCATGTGAAGAGGATAGAGTGGTGCCCCCAATGTAAGTATAAGTGCAGAAGATATAGAAAGGAAAATGCAAATGTCATGGAAGAAGACATGATGCCCTTAATGCGAAAGTATGATAATGAAAGTATAAAATGTAAGCGGGAAAGCATGATGCCCTTGATGTAAAGGTGTTGCAATGCATAATATGTAAGGGGGAAGGCATGATGCCCTTGATGTAAATATATAGCATAGAAGGTATGAGATATAAGGGGGTAAAACAAAATTCCCTTGATACAAAGGTATAACACTAAAAGCGTAAGAAAATAAGAGGAGGCATGATGCCCCTCAATATAATGTGTTAACTCTAAAAGTGTGATAGGTCAATGTAGGATCAATATGCAAGCTCTAAAAGTATGGTATGGCAATATAGGATCATAGCAAGTAGCCATTGGTCAAATGATAGATTATAAGCATTATAGTATGGCAAAATTCATAAGCATGTGCATGGTAATAAATGTGAGAAACATTAGCATAGCATAATAGTAGGCCTGGGAATGTGTGACATGTCATATGATAAGAAATAATAAGGCAATATGAGAAATCAAAATGGTAAGACAAGGGCCTCAAATTCATGAATAAGCATAAGGATATTCAAGGAAAAATAGGAAACTAATAGGTAAGCAGTCAACCCAAGTGGAAAATATATTCAAAGGCAAAGGTAAAAAAGCATAGGCATAAAGAGAATGTAAATAACTTCATAGGTTAAAATATACCAAAAAAACAAAATTGAAAATAAAACACCCCAGTAGGAAAGATAAGCATGAAACTAAAAATACAAGTTGACACAAGTGTGAAAATGCAACGAATAAGGAATAAACAAAAAAAACTAAAATAAAAGTTTACACAAGGCAAATGGAAAACTAAGCAAGTGGGATATGACATAAGAAAAAGGAAAAAGTAGAAATGGTACAAACCACAAGGAAGGAGTGAGATGAACAATACAACATATTTTAAATTCACTCAAGTGTCAACATGCATTAGTTAAGGTATATTTGCATCATCCGCATGCAAACTAGTAATATGGTAACATAAAGACAATAAAGGAAAGCAACAAGAATATAAATTTTTTAAGTAGTAGGAAGGATAAATAAAGATATCTAAGCAAAGAATTGATCTCTCATATTATGTGGTTTCTCCTTTATGTCATGTATAACCTTAGTATAGGGTGTATTATGGTAAGTAAGATTAATTTCTTGACATACAATTTTTTTTCCCATGACGTTGTAGGTGACAATGCAGCAAACTAAGAGGTGGGGTTTGAATCAGTTTGCTCAAAAACTTACTGCAAATTAAACCACAAATTAGATCTGATAATTAACTGTTTAAAGCATGAAACAACACCACATCAATAACACACATAAAACCAAGATTTTTGATGTGGAAAACCCGGTTAAGGGAAAAACCATGGTGGGAACCTACCCACAATGATATAATACCCTGTTAGGAGTAAGTGAATTATTACAATGGGGAATGCACATGCATTCAGCCACACTGCCTAGAGCTCATTGCTCAAACAAGAAACCCAGAAGGGCTACAACCCTTAGGGAAGGCGCACTGCCTTACAGGAAGTCTCGCTGACTTACAAAAGCAATTGGATTACATCTGAAGAATCATGAACTGATGAAATAGCATCTCCACATGCCTGAGTACAGTTTCGATTAAGCTCACTGTCAAATATTCTCTGCAACACACTTCTTTGCATAACTTCGCACAATTTCCCTGCTACTAAATGATTGATACAATATCCGCACATAGAATGATTCCTCTCAATGACTATTACATTCATTTATACAAGTCATCGACCCATGAAATAGAGGTCGGCTCAACACACGTTACATATTACAAAAATATAATTACACACGCTATAACAATGCATGCAGACCAAAACAATGTCGGTTAAGACATAGTCTGGACCTAAACAACCACCGCAAACACACAACACCTCTAACAATTACACCTTGATCATCTGCAACACGCTACAATCACCAAGAATGTCGCATAACACAAAGAACATCATCAAACAAGAAAAATCTTCAATAACACGCACGATAATCAATTTGGACCGCCAAAACGCATAGAACGTGATCTAGAAACATTCACAAGCAATGTGAATTGCACCACAACAACTGCAACAACTTGGGTTACTAGAATCGTCATCATCTCTCTATTGGAGCTCAAGAACACCAACATAACTAACTGTCATTCTAAAGGATTTGCTTGTGGATTTCCAAATCATAAGCCAATCAAACTGAGGACACACATCAACATCCAGAATACATCCCACACATCCACAACTAAAGATATTACAATTCTGGAGCAATACGGAGCACAAACTACAATACTGAATAACACGAACAACTGAATAACATCCTGGATACTAGACTTTATAACTCGATCAAATCAACATGCGGACCATTGAAACTTTTGCTGAATCAACTAGAGATAAGTATCTCAAAACCCATTAATCTGCATCATCTCATCTGCAACACACAGAATAAATCAACTCATTCAACCTAACTGCAACACTGGAATACGTAGAAGAATATGTTGACATCAATGACAACACATCATTCCAGCAAACTTCCCAACAATCTCCAACAAATGTATCTTATCAAGTGAAGGACTTGTGTGATCATTAGGGTTTTTAATGTGTATCTTCCAATTTTCTACAAGTTCTCAAATTTTATGGTTGACTACAATGTTTACATGCATGGAATATCCATATGTACGATGAAAATCAAATTTAGTATATGTATAAGCCATGTGCATTATAGGGAACACGGATTGAAAGATAAATTATGAGAAAATTACTAAGTCCATATTATCTAAATGTGGACAAGGACTATATAAAAATAGTTAATGAAAGCATGAGTTAAATTTGTGAAGAAGTCTTAAAGCAAACAAGATACATTGAACCATTGTATAAACTTAGCACTTGAGTATAATATAAAATCACTAATAAGGAACAAGGCATAATCTAAATGTTCATTATTAACAAGTAGGAATGATTTTACATAAAGAACTTGGCCTCCATAGAAATCATAGTAATCATTTATAATAATTGTTAACTAAGGCTTATAATATTATCATTCAATGTAGAAGGCAATGAACTATGAATAATAACTACATGTGAGACTAACGAAATATCATCAATATGTATGTTATCAGCACGAGAGGTATCTATATGTAAAAATCTATCTTGAATGTCTATAGTGTTCACACAAGGTCTCAAATAATTATCATCATGCATATACTAAGTTAGCATATCAAAATAACATGGCTCTATTAGTGTATTATCATCATGACATCTAGAGGGAATATCACCAAACGATTTAACAATATCACGATAGGTGAAGTAATTATACTTCATCGCATAATATTTTATTGGAAGGTATAAGTATATCCTAAGTATACTCCACAATAGATGTATCATAAATTGGTTGATGTGAAGAAAATGTGATTGAAGCTAGTATGGAATTATAATCATAATCACCCTATTACAATAATTCTCCATAGAAAAGGTATGCAACACATGGTAATTTTGGAGGGGAACATAAGACTATCTAATTTAGAGAAGGAAAAATGATGATAAAATCCATGAATGTATAAATTAAAATATATGGTGATATGATGCTTCTATGGACAAAGTGATTAGATATGTGCAATAAATGTCATAAGTGAATCAAGGACAAATGAATTACATGTCATAAAGTGTGTACAAATGTCAAAATGAATAGGAAAATCGATATATGTCAAGGATAAAGGACCATGAGAATCCATGACATGTTAAAATAATGACTTATTATAAGATAAGAGGTGTAGGGTTCACAAAACTATATTATAAAGTCTCAAAACCCCAATAGATGTAAATAAATGATGTGTGAATGAGGTATAATCTTTTATAAATAAAAATACAAATCCTAAATCATCTTAGGCACAAGTGTAAAATGTAAAGCCTAAAGCCAATGCTAGGGTGAGTGAAAGATAGAATATGTAAATAAGCACAATAAACCCTAGTTTAGATTTGTAACAATGAAGAACAAGAATATAAGAGGGTTAAAATGTAAAAATAAGACATAATATTAGAAAATGGTAGACCTTAAATCCTAATAATGATAAGAAATATTAGGGGATAAACTAGGTCATGTAAGAGTAGATAGGTTCGCAAAAATAAAATAAAAAATAACACGCCTTAAGCTTTGTTTAGACTAATCTAATATGATGTAGACAACTAAGCATAACTAAGTAACCTAGATTAATCAATGATAGTTGTGAGTAAAGATATCAAGAAATTAGAACATCAAATGTTAAAAGCAAAATATAAATACTAAAATAAAGGTATTTGGCTTAATATTCAAAGGAGAAGAGTAATTATATCAATGCATTGAATTCTAGACATTGAAGGAATGTGATTGTTTGTAGGTTGCCTCATGGTTTGGATAGTTGATTTGTGTTTTGTCTCTACAAATTAGGTTCATATTCATGCCCATGAAAATGCCCTACATCCATATAAATGATTTGGTAATAAATACACCTGTGCTTCCTAATTTGCTTATATTTCCTTTTCCTTTTCCAAGATCTAAGACTAGTGGTATTTTAAAATATCTATAGAGGATAGTCAATAGTTGCAAGGAGAAATGACCTCCTAGGCTAATTGTCGAAAAAAATTAGGTACATGATTAGAAATATTAAGTTTTGGTCAAGTGAAAATGCTCTATAGTGATAAGATGTAGAACTAGGTTCTTTTTTAGCACTTCAAGTGAAATATTCCTCGGATGTTCCTTTTATAAATACAAATGATACTCAGTGTTATGCAAGGTGTGTAATTGAATGTCTTAGATACAAGAATATGGCAACATATCACGTAAACTTGTGTTAAATCAATTAGACAAAAAACTAATAGATAAATCAACAAAAAGTTTAATTTTAATTTTAAAATTTGAGATATCAAATCTATGTCTAGTGCATATTTTGTCCATATTTTATTTTTATTTATCTTTCATTTTATCTTCAAATTTAATAATAAAAAAGCATGAGACCACTACTTTCCAAAAAACAATTAGAAAATTGGACTAGTATTAATAAGGTCAACTGGTATACCTTTAAGTCGAATGAACTATATTTTTATCTCTGATAATTTTTTATTTTCTTAATTGAAAATAATTTGAATTCGATGTATTAAGCTCCAAATCTTATATTGAAAACATAATAATTTAATCGATGACTAGCATGTTTAAAAGATTGAGAAAGAAATAATATTTGTAAAAGCATTCATAATCTTGGATATGATTTCTAATGCATTTTGTAAATATTTATGTGTTCAATCAAATCATAGAAAAATTAGATACCTCTTATGCATGTTTCTTTAGGATCCTTTGACACTTTAAAAATCATGTTAGACCTAATTCAGTTGGCTTTCCAAAAAGTTGATGTTGGTCTTAAAGATAAACTATCTCCAAAATTCTCAGCAAAGGACATGGGTCCCCAAATTTTTGAGGAGGTGAGCACCTCATCTATGAATTTACCTTGGCTCTTCCATTTTCTAAAGGACCTAAGTGAAGGTGGTGGCACCAATGAGTGGCATGTTATGCAGACAAAGATAAAGAATATCATCAAAGGTGAGGAGGCCTACAACAAAATGCTCCTCTGGTATCACTATAAACTAGATGCTAAGAACTTAACATAACTTATGCACTCTTAGGGATATTCTTTTGTCTAGGAGATCGCTTTGGATTATGCAATGCTTCCAACTTTTGATATACTTGTGTATTTGTGCCATGATTTTGTTAATGCCATGTTTTGTGTGGGCACCAGACTTGAGCCTTTACTATCAAATTATGCAAAACTTTTTATGTTAATTTAATGGGAGCAACCCTCATAACGAAAAAAATAGATTTAAAAAAGTTATTAGGGAATTTTGTTAAACTATTCTTAAGCTTTTTAGAATTGATTTTTATAAAATCATTCTTCATAATTATAATTTTGTATATCATTTTTTCAAAAGTTCATTCTATTTTTAATAGTTTTTGAAATTTGTACTTTGTTTTTAATTATTTTATTATATACAAAATAATTTAATAAATTTTTAATCATTATTTAAATCTTTTTCATTTATTCATTAGAAGAAAAGTGATTATTTCCACTATAGTGTCTATATTATAGTATATGATAATTATTAATAGGATTTTATTAAGGTGTAAGATTCAATTAATATTACATAAACATATTAAAATAATATAATCTTGAAATAATAATGAAAAATTATATTTAAGATTATAATTAAAATTATAAAAAAAAAATTGAATTAAACCAAAATTAAATTTTTAAGAAAGTATATTTACTGTATTATTTATATTATAATTAGTAATATTATTTTATTAAGATGAGATTAATTAATATTACATAAATATAATCAAAATAATAATGATTAAGAAATTATTGTTTTTTTATAGCAGCTGACTTGCTTTTTGAAGCTATATGTATATATTAATCAAACGCCCAAGATAACTACTATCATATGCAGACGCTTAAGATAACTCCTATGATATGCAATACCTTTTTTAGTGGCTTTCACATATTTATATCAACGATTTTAGGATGTAGAAAGCATGCAATTTTATGCTATAGGTTTTATTAATGAAGTATCTATCTCACCATAAGTATACACACATAGATGCAGGTGTGCTTATATAATGCAAGGCAGACATATTAACTCATTTGCATTTCATGTGGCTATAGGTATGATGTTGTAGATACTTTTTTTAATATTTCATCTTCATGCATCTATGATCATGTAGATGAGGTACATTGGGTAGCTTTAACTCCTCCAACTGTTTGACCACGGTTGTAATGGCCCTAGTTCATTTTATTTTTTTATTTTTTGTAGAATGCAATTCTGCAGGACAACCTTATTCTAGGAATTCTCTCTTTGGTGTTTTAACTAGTGGTATGTTGGGAAGAATTGGCCTTATTATGTCTCCGGAGAGGTTCTAGTCTGTGTTTTATCTTTGGTTTCTTTGTAAGGAGTTGTGGTGTCTTATTGATCCTTTTTCCGAATGGCTCCCCATATCCCAGTATAGTGCTATGATACGTCTATACTTTGATATAGGTAGGGTTCTGGATTTGAAGTTCTTTTCATTTCTAATAGCTCTGTGGTTGTTGTTGCTTTACTGATAAAGGCTTGGCATCATAGATGGAGTATATTTGCGGGCTAACATCTCTTGAAGTGATTTAATGTAGAACAGGTCTGAAGGTCTTTACAGGTATGGTCACGGTTAGCTTAAAGGGGCTTAACCCTTTGAGGGAAGTGGGGCATTATTAATCAAACAGGGAGTTTCTTGATGTTATTTATTTCATTCATGCTTTGTATTGTTCTTCCTAACATTGATCTTAGTCGTAAGGTGTGTTAAGGTCCTTTGCAGATCAGTGGAATAGTTTGTACCTATTTTTCGCGAGATAAGAACAAAGGAATAAAGGTTAGAGTTGTCTTTGGGGCATCATTTTCGAAGACATCATTCTCAAGAAAGGGTCGATTTTCAATGCATCAGAAATCTTGGTCGAAATTTTCTTTCAAGAAGTTTTAGCCTGGATGTGATTTACCCAGGGACTCATGTAACATTATTAGCTAACTGTAACATTAGATTCTAATCCTCCAATAGATCTGGGTGAGATCGGAGGTTTTCTTCCCTCCATTCTTTCCTACGGGTACCCACACTGAATGGAGTTGTAATTACTTTTTTAATTAATAAAATTTCTTTGGCTTCGGCCTTTTACCGATTAAAAAAAAATGATTAAGAAATTAAATCTATTATAATTATAATTTTTTTATGTGATTATAATTTCGCAATAAATATTTTTATTTTGAAAGTACCTACACTTGTTAAAAATATAATATATACATTTCCTTATTATTTTCCCATTAAAAAGGAGAGAGAGTGCAAGCTATCAAATTGCGATAAAGTGCCAATGATAATATACCCAATAAATAAAATAATAAAAAGGATGTGGTACCTGGGTAAAATGAATTTGGGAAAGTTATTTGCTCCACAGATACCTATATGGTTGGAAAATAATTTGCGAAATCTAATCCCATGTTCAATCTAAACTCACAATATTTGGGATTTGAAAAACCCCCCATACTTGGAAAAACGAACATAGCCAGAATAAGAGAACTCATAAAAATCACTGACCTAAAAAGCGCGAGCAGAAATTGGCCAAAATATGAAGATTGCACACCATTGATGACAAAAGACATGCCTTTGATGTAATTAATTATGAAAATTTAAAGGAACACAAATGTTTTAATAGTTTTTTAATAATATGCTATATAAAATTCACAAAATAAGCAGTTGAAGTAATTTATTGGCACTACAATCTTGTAGATTGGTTTGAAGGGTTAATGAAATTGGATCTAGACCACCACATATCCAATGTCGACTCTTTTAAACCTTAAGACTTGAGATCTCTATTGGTTGTGAGACTTTTCTCTAAGGTCCTATAATTTCACCTCCGAATGTGAAACAAACTTGTCACCAAATGAGCTTATTGATGAGTCATGATATATGTAACACCTTGATTATGCAAAAGAAGATGCAAGGCATCAATGGATGAAAAAATAGTGATAAATTTTAGTGATATAAAGAATAGGTTCACAAACATCTAAACCTTTTCAACTTAAAACTTTCTTTTATAAGTGAAATCAAAAAAGCTTTTTACATCTAATATTCATTTTTCTTGTTTCTTATGAACCCTTTAGACACTAAATAATTCCTCTAATCGTCATTAATTTTTCACATTACAATCCATCATTAATTATCCTTTAATCATCATTAGTTATTATTACATCATTAATTATCATCACTTCATTCATTATTATCATGAATTATTCACATTATTATCGCACTATTAATTATCGTAATTACCTATAGTTAATTATTTAATTAAATAATATTTATTATATAATTAATATGAGCTAATTATCCATTTAGATAAATTCTTAATTATCTCCCCACGAGTTAACTCATTACCCAAAGTAGTAACTTCCTCATCTAATTATCCATTTAATGAATTAATAAATTCATTATTATCTTCTCATGAGTCCAAAATGACAATTTACCTCAATCAATTAACCCATCCACCTATCCAAGTTAACTCTTGATCTTTGATTGAATCTCCATTGTCTACCCAATATTTTTAAAGTCTGTAAATTCATCTTCTCCCTCATCATTTTTAATCATGAATATTCATGCACAATAGCTTTATCATTTTCATCATTTAACCATCATTAATATTATGTTATTGAAGTGAGCATCTACACATTGTCAAAATCCTAAGAAAATTTATTTCCGTGCACTCAATCTAAGGTTTGCATTTGAGTTCGAAAGTAGGATTTAATTTTGTGCTTTTATTCTTATTTTATGTTTCAAGATTTAATTGCATATGCTCTCAAATCCAAATTCTAAGTTGGTGCTTAGGTCAATTAGGATTTGACACATCACTTGATAGTGGCATGAACTATAACACATTGTGTAAGATAAATGTAGATCTCAAACGTGACTACCATTCAATCACCTACATCGAAGGCTACCAAGTGCCAATTTTTTTCCTATTTCTTATGTCATATGTGTTGCATTAGATTTACTATAGAACACTATTAACCCTTGACCCAAACCCTAAACCTTGAAATATATTAAATGCTTTTGGGGTTTTTTTAGGTTTTCTTAGATCTTTTTTGTTTTTACTACATCTTTCTATGTTTTCTAGGTTTTCCTATATCTAGCTAAATTTTTCTAGGTGTTTTGATGTTAAACCCTTACTATACCCATCATTGACAATTGATTAGATAATTATTAAATGGGGATCCTTGGTCTATTTAAGCTTTGTCTTCATTATTTTTCCATGAGCTTTAAATTTCAAAAAATTATAAAAGTGTGAAGGTTTTTTATTATACTTTAAGGGATTGGGTAGAATTTTGAGGTTTCAATGTTTTCCTTCTTGGTATGCCTTCCTTCAACTACAACTTTTTTGCCTTACCTTGTCAAGATTTCAAAATTTCTCATCCCAGTTTGCCTTTCGTCCAACCCCTTTTTACCATTATCTTGTTGGGATTTTATAATTTCTCATCCTAGCATGCCTTTCTTTTGACCCCCTATTGTTTTCCTTACCTTGTCAAGATTTTGAACTTTCTCATCTTAGCATGCTTTTCCTCCAACCCCCATTTTCCCCTTACCTTTTTCAAGATTTTGATGGTGTTGAAAGACAAGTATAAGTAGGTTTTCAATTAATAAAGAAAAGGAATAAAAGGTTACAACATGCTAAAATAAAAGAGAAAGGGCTATAGATTGTGATGGATTCCTTCCAATAATGTTTAGGGTATTTTTGCATATTTTTTGCATTTTGTTCTAAAAAATGATACCAGATTGTAATATTAATGAAATGTTTTAATGTATTGATTTGAATCTTTTGAATGTCTCCATGAATACTATATATATTACAAATGATCTTATTGATCTTCTTCTTCATATTTTCAATTTGAGTGTTAGTATTGACTAGTTTGTCGATTGAAAAGGAAATAAATTTCCTTATAAATATTTTGTTGGGAATCTTATCAAAATAACATAATAAGTGCACGAGTTTTTTTATGGATAACTAAGGTATGCTCGATTGAATTTTCCAAATGATTTTATTCACTTGCTTAATAACATGTATAGAGCCTAGCTTATGTTTGAAATTAAGTTGTTGCCTTCATTAAGATATCATAAAATAAGTTTTAATAAATGTTCCCCTTTGCTTCATAAAATATGATTCTCTATCACCCTCACTAAACAAAAGCACCCATCTGGTTTATGTTCAACATCCCATCTCACCAACATATTCAAAACAACAACAAAAATCAATCTTTTTTAATATTATGTTATTTTGTCTATCTTTACTTCCATGTATAGATATGTGCAATATCATTAGGGGTTACCAAAGAAAAAAATTCAAACTCTTTACATGGTTATTCATCTACTTTACGAAGGTTCAAAATCCTTGTATTATTACATCAAAATTTAAGAACTTAGTGACAGATAAAGAGGAGTGTTATTGCAATGGATATGATTTGTTTTAGGGTTTTTTAATTTTCTATAGTTATCTTTAATACAACACCTCAAGGAATACCCCCTTAGTCTAGCAAAGTCTAAATATGAAGAAGGAATTACCCACTTAACAAATCGGTTCATCATTGTCCTTGTCTTATCATAATTGCATGTCTTTTACCTTAACTTTTATACGTATGGCACTAAAAAATGACCCAAATTTATGGATTTAGGAGTCTACAAGTTTGAACACATACATAAGTTCTTGGTTAATATTGTGAAGACTTCTATTAATAAAGGAAAGTTTGCCTCTTTTGAATGGAGAGTGTTGATTCTATTCTACTCAAACCTAGAACTACTTTACAACTCAAAAAAAATTAAAATAGAAAGAATAGGTCATTCAAGAGATCCCCAAGGACCCAAATATACGACAACGCAAGAAGAAAGACAATGTACTACACAAAAATCCAAAAACATAGCTATGTCAATAATAATTTTCCCTCAAGAAATGTTGTTGTAGACACCCAAAATTGTCCAATCTAATTAAATAAATATTTTATTTATTTAATTATCTAAGCCTAATTCTTCTATTAATTAAATAAATCTTTATTTATTTAATTAATTCATTTATCCTCTTCTAGCCTTATTTCTCATTTAAATAAATACATTTATTTATTTAAATTATCCCTTTCCTAAATTAAATAAATATTTTATTTATTTAATTATCCTACTTCTTCTATTAATTAAATAAATATTTATTTATTTAATCAATTCATTAGCTTTTTCTACACATGACACATGTCATTCATCTCTTAATTCATACACTACCTACCTCTTTCATTATTTTGGTATTTCTTTTACCTACCCTCTAATCTTAGCCGACCTCTCTTTTTACACCTCTCAATCTTATCCCTCCATTTCATATTGTGTCTTCTATTTAAGAAGATGCCTCCTTCATTATCAAACCCTAATCATTCTATGCATTCTAATCAATCATCCTAATGACCTAATCTTGAAGACTTGGCTACACTACGATCCTACTTGCAACCACATTCCGTTCTTTGTTGAGCTCTTGTGCATATAAAAATCTGAGAGCAAATATATCAAGCAAGATCAATGGAGATAGGAAGAATGGAGATCAAAACCCTATTGGGCATGTGATGGTATAATCTTTGTGATTTCATTTGATTTGCATTGTCTTAGGTAATCTTCATATGTTATGGTGGATCTTTGTTGATTGTTAGGCTAGGGTTTGGTGGTTGAATTCATTTAGCCTTTCAATATTGTTATTATTGCTATCCATTTTCACCATACACATTTTGGCACAGGGACAGAGATAGGGACAGGGACCTAGACATGTACCGAGACATTTCGGCATGCCCGGTGGGACTCTTGTCCCTTTGTATTTAACCCTTTTGTTGCAGATTTTGCATTTTTGAGGTTGCAGATCGGACAATTTTTCGACGACATTTTAGGTATTTCCGCGTCTACAAGTGGTCGGATCGCGTCTCTAAGTTTCAGGAGCGTCTGCGGAGGCGGGAATCGCATCTGTGTTTTCAACAAATTTTGTTTTGCAGGTCTCAGATAGGGGCGTCTGTGTTACATAATCGCGTCTGCATTACTTCTGATCGCGTCTGTGTCCGAGAAGGGCGTCTGTGTGTTTTGGCCGCGTCTGTGCATCACAGAACCACGTCTGTGTCATACAGACGCGTCTGTGTCTGGTATAACAGTGTCTGTGTTTTTACTGTTTCGGAATTTCAAACTTTCTTTGATTTGGTTTTCGGATTTCGCACCTAGGGTTTCAGATCTGGTTTATTTTTGGACTAACCCTTGCAGATTTAGCTAACCAAGTTTGTGCAGCTTGTCTTGGAAGCAAGAAAAAACGTTTTTGTTGAAGGCCCCTTTTTCACAAAGTCTTTTGGGTTTCTAAAATTTACCTAACTTGTGTGCTTGCAGGAAGGGGTGATCATTTGAAACAACCCAAACTACTAACAAATTTTGTTGCAGGTCCTTGGCTAGGGTTTTTGAGATTTTGTTGTGTGCCTTGTTTTCATAGATTAGCAAACACTTCCATTGGTGCACTAAAATTGAATCATTGTCTTTTGTGTCTTGAGCAATAGGCTCTTTTTGTTTAATCTTTAGAGGGCCTGTCTTCCCGTGTGGTCATTAGGACTACTAGTGAGAAGAGAACGACCCAAGTGGTAGCGAGAAAAACCCACCTCATCCGAACCACTATAATCAAATGTATTCATGGTGAAAACTATGAATAACGTGTGTTGATTAGTTCATACCGACACTATGTCTCCCCATAAACCCGTTTGATCAAATTTATTTGATCATTTGTAGGGCGTAACCCCTACCGGCTGGGAGCCTTCTGTATTTACAGAGCTAAAAGTGCCACATGTATGGCCACACGAGCGGATGCCCTTACTAGCACCTTTTTGTTTTACAAGCCCAAATCCTTCTAGTTGTTGAGGCAGGAGGTCGAACCTCTGGTAGCGGCCCACACACATATGGTTCTTAGTAGAGATACAAAGTTCGCCATGGGGAGTTTTCATGGGGACTAATGCTTGGCTGACCCGAGAAGTGAGTGCCGAGGGTGGAGCCAGTGAGGTCAAGCATCTAAGTATCCGCTCTGAATAGCGTAGCCTCGGGGGTAAAACCCTATGTGGGATCAACAACTATTGTCTTGGCCAGCCATAAGAATTGTGCTTGTCTTATGTTAAACATTCAAACATTCAAGACCAAACAACTAAACATTGTGTCTTTTGTGTCTTCAAGTGTATGCAAAACAACTTTACATCAAACAACACACTTTTGGAGTCTAAACACTTGCAAACATTGAGTCCTCATTAACATTGTGTCCTCTTGTCACGAAAAATAGTCAAACAATCGGATTTGGTCACAACAAAACAACTTCACAGATTGGAAAAATTGCACGAAATTTACAGAAACGCGTCTGTGTCTGTTCTAACCGCGTCTGAGTCATCTAAGCGCGTTTGTGAAGGGCAGAATAGCGTCTGTGTCAAACAGAGACACGTCTGTGTCTGGGAATCGTGTCTGTGAAGTATACAGAAGCGTCTATGTCCAGAATTGAAAATTTTTACAGTTCGGCAAACAAGAGAAATCAGTTTCGGAATACTTGAGCTTCCTAGGTTGTTTCTTCAGGTTTCATCTAGCATTCAACCTGTCCTTGGGTCTCATACAGTCCATCATTGCTTCACATCTCATTTTACATTCATACTTGTCTAAACTCGAGTCAAAAGGTCACTTGCTTGTCCTCATCATACTTTGTCAACACACTACATACAACAACACTTTGCTAAGTGGTCCCTCATCAAGGTTTCTTACCTTTGGGTCTCATTTGCTCTTACTTAGAGTCAAGGTCAACTCACCTCATCAAGAGAAACAATCATCTCTTTGGAAGTCACACCTACTCTACTACTTACATACTTGGTCTTCCACTTTGGACATTGCAAGTACACCTCAAGATTCATTTACACTCCATACAACTCTTGGTCTTCCATACTCTTTTCATTTTTCATATAGTCTCTCACATCTTGGTCAAACACCTAGTTCATGGTTGAAACCCGTCTTCAAAAATCTAGGAGAAAAGCTAAAGAAGCTCAAGAGTCCGCAAACATGAGTTCTTATGAGTATGACAATGACTTATTTTTCAATCCTGAGCACACTACATTGCCTAACATGGATGTTTATAGACACATTCCAAATGTGGAAAACACAGACACTACAAACAAAAATGCTACACACAATGACAATGTGGACAACTTTTCAATACAATCAGCAGATGTAGAAGAATCCATAATGAATCCTCATTTCAATAGATTGGTTGAAGAGATAATGAAGAGGGATAGACAATACTTCTTACACATGATGGCACAAAGTGGAGCTAAAATACCTCATGACTTTGACATGTCTCAACTTATGGAAAACCGACCCTCGCAACAAACTCACTCCAACATGGATCAAAGGAGACCCAATAGTGGAGGAAATAGAGGACCGCATATGGTACCTGAATCACCATCAGCTTTGCTTCAAAAACCAGAAATCCCACATACACACGGTCAAACATATGATACTTACCTTCAAAGACCATTATGGAAGTCTTATGCAGATAGATATGCTCAATCACATGCTCAATCTATGGATCAATCAAAACAAGTGGACATTCAAAGGCATGCTCAAAATTTGGACACAAGGAAACCTCATGTCAAATTTGGGGGCAACACAATAGAACATGACATGCCTATAGAATATGGTATACACGCACAAAATAGATATGGGGTTCCTCAACATGAAGCTATACCAAGTGCTCCCTATATGCCGCATCAATATAGACCTCCTCCATACGAACATGTCTATGATCAATATCATCCATACATGCAACAAGCTCCTCCTCAAATTGGTGTCTCAAACATGGGGTATGCTACAAGAAATCAATCGCCACCTAAGAATAATTTGGAGCAACAAATCAGAGATTCACAAAAGAAAATGGAGGACATGAGTACCCCAAAACCAACATACACTATGAGAGACATATGTCCTTATCCATTTGATAAGAGCATCCCAATGCCTCCATTTCCTGCACACTTTGTGACGCCAAAATTTGACAAGTATAGAGGAAAAGGAGACCCCAAGGCGCACATAAGACAATTTTTCACAGCTTGCATTGAGGTAGCGGCAGAAGAAACATATTTGATGAGGTTGTTCCCGCAAAGCTTAGGCGATCAAGCTATGGAATGGTTCTCTCAATTACCTCCTGGTATTAAGTCATGGGGTGACTTAGCAGAGGCATTTATTCAGCATTTCTCTTACAATATAGAAACAGATATCTCAATCACTACTTTGTGCAATACCAAGCAAAGAGAGGGAGAGTCTTTTGCATCATTTTTGCAAAGATGGAGAAATCTAGCCAGCAGATGCTCTTGTGAAATTCCACAAAAACAAATGGTAGAGATGTTCACACAAATTGTTAACAAGGACATTGGCTATGATCTAAGGAAAACTTGTTTGTCCACCTTCAAGGATGTTATTGAAAAGGGCTTAGCAACAGAAAAGGTCTTAATTGAACAAGGAGTCATTAAGATATTCAAGGAAAACAAAGATGACTTTAAAGGAAAAGACAAGCCAAGATTTTGGAATAAAAACAAAAACACAGTCAATGATGGTGTTGTTGATGCCAACACAGTGCGACCCAAATTCATCTTTTCGGGATCAAGTACTACAAACAATCAAGTGAATACTCAAACAACTTCTAGACCACGAAGGAAGTACACCCCATTGGGAGAACCACTTGAATCAGTCTTCAAAAAGCTTGTGGCAAACAAAGTGATCACAGTTCCAGATTTTCCTCCATATGAACCAAAGGTCAAACCAAATTGGTGGAATGATGATGAGTATTGTGAGTTTCATAAGAGAAAGGGTCACAAGACAAGTAATTGCCATCGACTGAAGAACATTGTGCAAGATCTCATTGATAGAGGTGATATTGAGATTGAGGGACACTCATCCAATCAAGAACATGAGATGTTTAAGGAACCATTCCCAAAGCATGACAAAGGAAAAGCCAAAGTCACAGATGATCAGGCCAACTATACTAGAGCACCTTACAACTATGACTCAACTATCAATCACATCTCGACGGACAATCATATCTCTACTATTACCATCAAGAACAAAAATCCTGAGAATCCTCCTCAGAGACCCAAGATTGTCCTAAGAGGTGTTGGATCTTCTTCCGAACATACCCCTGAATGTCATGTTACAACCCGTCGAGCTAAGATTACTTTGCCAGGTGCTTCCACTAAAAATGCCGCTTCTTCATCAACCGAACCTAAGTATGACCTTGTAGAACAGTTAGGGAAGACACCCGCGCTCATCTCCATCCTTGAGCTCCTACGTATATCCCCCGCTCATAAAGCTATTCTTGACAAAATCTTGAGAGATACTGTTGTTCCTACTGATCTGAACGTGGACCAGTTTCAAGCCATGGTGGGATACCTTTCCATTCCACATTCCCTTACATTCACAGAAGCCGATGATGCCTCCGTATGTTAGCCACATAATGCACCTTTACATGTTGAAGCCTTCATACACAAACATCGAATAAAGTGAGTCCTGATAGATGGAGGAGCAGGTCTAAACATTTGTACATTAAGCACCATTAAACAATTGGGATATTCTGATAAAGCTGTGAATTCAAAAAATCAAATCACCATCAAGGCATATGACGATGAAGAGCGCTCATCCAAGGGCACGGTCACCTTACCTCTAAGAATTGGGCCAGTTACAAAGTTTGTGGTTTGTCAAGTCCTAGATCTGGATCTCACATACAACATATTGCTAGGACGTCCTTGGATTCATGAAATGAGGGCAGTCCCATCGACATACCATCAATGCATTAAGTTTCCTCATAATGGAGTCGAGGTAATAGTTAACGGTGATCCTAATCTGTTCATATACTGCAATAACTTGAGATCACATACGGAGACCATCATTCCCAGTAATCGTGAAGCTGTTCCTTCTTCGGCATACATTGACCCTGAGTCATTGAAACCTTCGACATCAAAACAAGGTGAACTTAAAGGCAAATTTCAAGACAAAGGCATGGGAGAATACACTCTAAATCAGACAATGTATTTACGACAAGTCATGAGCTCTCCAAAAGAATATGGAAGGCCACATCCTAACAAGCAAATATCCATCATGATACTCAAAGGGGATCCTACTACCTTTCAAAGATGGGGCGAACTAGAAGAGGAAGATTTATACAGAATGCTCTATAAAGACATTGAAGAGGACACACAAGATCAGATCAATATACCCTGGGAGAAATATGGCAAAGGCTTCAAGATTCTACAAAAATTCGGGTATGATGGAAAAAGCCCTCTTGGGTTACGCAAAGAAGGCACTATGGAGCCCTTACAACCGGAATTGACTGTAAAAAGAGAACGCTCAAAGGGACTTGGTTTTCTGACTTCCAAGATCCACACTAAAAGGACAAAAGAGGCATCACAAATCAAAGTTGCCAAAGTTCAACAAGAAGATTACTATTCCACAGATTCCAACGAATGGGAATGGGGTTCAGACAAATCCTCCAGCGACTATGAGCTCACCGAGACATTCAGAGAGCCAAATGAACCGACAAAAGAAGAGGAATTTTATAAAAAGTTCAGGGTGGGTCAAGAAATAACCCATAAAGATTCTGCACAGTCTTCGTCTCAAGGTCTTAGGTCGAAATCACATAGGATGAGGACACCTGTCCCGAAAGGCGCTACTAGTGACGACAATTTGGATTCGCTTGCGATCGAAACTGATGAGGAGAGTGCCATCGATGACCTCGACGATTGCCTCGATATACCTGAATATAACCACATCTTCACTCTTAGCCCTGCAAACTCCGAAAACATTAAAGTCCTTCCCCTTGTTCACCACCAACTCATTGACTGGGATTATGAAGGACCAGCACAATTTGACACATTTCAAAATGACGAAGCTATTATTGACTATCTTAGCATACGAGATGATCTTCCCCCTGGGGACCATAAAGCAGGATACACCATAGAACTCAACAACATGGCATATTTTGGTGAGGGTGTCGGACCTTCCAGTCGCAAAAATATGAAAATAAGAACAAATCAAGGGTCTTATGGCGAAAACCACACTGTGGCGCTATCTGATCCCCAAAAAGTAAAAAGAAAGGACGTATCTAAGGGCGAAAACCTCTCTGAGGCACTCGAAGACGGAAGGCTCGACATTCTCCCAGCCTCGTATGAGGAAAAGTCATCCATGTTGGTAGAGGATACTATCAAGACAAACATTGGTACAGAAGAGGTTCCACACAACATATTCCTGGCTCAATCATTGACAGAGTCCGAAAGGTCAAAATTCATAAGCTTCTTCAAGGAACGACAAATCAACTTTGCATGGTCATACGCTGATATGCCTGGACTAGATCCGGATTTGGTAATGCATCATTTGACAGTCAAACCGGGGGCAAAGCCAGTGAAACAAAAATTAAAAAAAATGCATCCACAAGTGGCATGACTAGTCAAAGCAGAGCTGGAGAAATTATTGGATGTCGGATTCATACGCCCAATTGATTATCCTGAATGGATCTCCAATTTAGTACCTGTCAGTAAACCAGATCGCAACATCAAAATATGTACAGATTTCAGAGACATCAACAAAGCTTGTCCAAAAGATGACTTTCCATTACCAAATATCGACTTGATTGTTGATCTCACAGCAGGTCACGAAATGTTATCTTTAATGGATGGATTTTCTGGTTATAATCAAATCAGGATTGCTCCTGAGGATCAACACAAAACATCATTCACTTGTCCGTGGGGAACTTTCTGTTGGAATGTCATGCCCTTTGGGCTAAAAAATGCAGGTGCTACATATCAAAGAGCAATGACCACTATCTTTCATGATCTCATGCACATAACTGTGGAGGATTATGTTGATGATCTCTTGGGTAAATCAATAGACAGAGATACACATTTGGACATACTTTCAGTCGTCTTTGATCGGTTGGAAAAATACAAGGTAAGATTAAACCCCAAGAAATGTGTCTTTGGAGTAACCTCCGGGAAGCTCCTAGGATTCATTGTGTCCAAAAGAGGAATCAAAGCCGATCCAGCAAAAGTCAAGGCTATCATGGACATGCCGCCACCTAGAAATATCAGTCAACTTCGATCCTTACAAGGGAGACTCCAGTCTATACGAAGATTCATAGCACAACTTGCAGATAAGTGTAATCCTTTTCAGCACCTGCTACATAAAAATATCAAATTCAAATGGGATGATAACTGTCAACAAGCTTTTCAGACGCTCAAAGATTATCTTTTGAATCCACCAGTTTTGATGCCACCAGTTCCAGATCAGCCTTTGCTACTATACATATCAACTACTCCAACAGCACTGGGGGCACTCCTAGCACAACAAATTGCTGACGGCAAGGAAAAAGCAGTATACTATATCAGTCGCACATTGGTGGGATATGAGCTAAACTACACACCAATCGAGCGTGCATGTCTCACCGTGGTCTTTGCTTCGCAGAAATTACGACATTATATGCTCACTCATAAGACTAAGTTGATTGCAAGAATTGATCCCTTAAAATATCTTCTCAATAAAGCAACACTTACTGGGCGATTGGCCAAATGGGTAATGATCTTGAGTGAATTCGACATCGAGTATGTGGATAGAAAAGCAATAAAAGGACAAGCAATCGCGGATCAATTAGCAGATGCCCCCATGATTGATGATGCTCCTCTAAATTCAGAATTTCCAGATGAATCCATTTTAACAATATCACACGAAAGACCATGGCAACTATACTTTGATGGCTCATACACACAGCACGGGGCAGGAGCTGGTATTCTCTTTATAACTCCTCAAGGCGATTCTATACCAAAATCATACTGCTTATCATTTCCTTGCACTAACAATATAGCGGAATATGAGGCATTAACAACTGGATTACGAATTACAGTTCAATGGAAGATCCAAGAACTCCGTGTTTTTGGGGATTCTCAACTTGTCATCCGTCAAGCAACTGATGATTACCAAACGAAAGATGAAAAATTAATGCCTTACAAGCAACTGGTAGATGATTTGAAATGGCACTTTACAAAGATAGATTTTGAGCAGATACCAAGAGAGCAGAATCGTGTTGCAGATGCCATGGCTACAATCGCTTCACTAATTGACCTGCCTCAAAATGAAACCTGCTATGAGTTTCTGGTAGACAACCTGTTGGTTCCTTCATATGAGATCACTCCTACTGAAATGATATGCGTTGTCGGTCCCGAATCCCAGTTATATGGTTCCATATTCACATATCTTCGTGACAATATCTTACCTCCTGATCTATCAAACAACCAACGCCGCACTTTCATTCGCCAATCCTCTCGATATGTCATTTTAGCTGATATCCTATACTGACGAGGTCTAGATGGCACTCTTCTTAGATGTTTAGAAAGTGACGAAGCTCAGATTGCGTTACGTGAAGTGCATGAAGGGATATGTGGTCCGCATGCTAGTGGTCCTACCTTGGCCAAGAAACTCATCAGGACTGGATATTATTGGCCCAATATGGAAAAAGACTCATATCAGTTTGTCAAGAAATGTAAGCAATGTCAAATTCATGGAGACCTCATACATGCACCAGCACAAGAACTACAACCACTGGCATCTCCTTGGCCCTTTTGTCAGTGGGGACTCGATCTCATAGGCAAGATTCACCCTCCTTCTTCCAATGGTCATAAATTCATTATCACAGCCACAGAGTATTTCACAAAGTGGATTGAGGCTGTGCCTCTCACACAAGTCACTGGGAAACAAATTGCTATTTTCATCCTTAACTATATCATTTGCCGATATGGTATTCCTAAATCCATTATTACTGATAACGGGCGTCCCTTCAAAAATCAGGATGTTCGTGAACTCTGTGACCGCTTCCGTATTTCCCATCGTTTCTCCACACCATATTACCCCCAAGGTAATGGCCAAGCTGAGGCGTCTAATAAAACAATTCTTAAAATCCTCAAGAAGACAGTCGATGACGCTGGCCGTAACTGGCATATCCAACTCAATCCTGCACTTTGGGCCTACTGCAAAAGTGTCCGCACACCTACAGGGGCTACACCCTACTCACTTGTCTATGGCACTGAAGCCATCTTGCCTATTGAGGTTGAGTTACCTTCTTTACGGGTCTCTTTGCAAAACATCATCAGTGATGAAGATTACAGGGTCTCTCGCTTACAAGAACTAGAACTGTTGGATGAACGGAGACAAACTGCTTTTAATCATCTCAAGGCTTACCAACAACAAATGAGTCGCAGTTACAATCACAAAGTCAAGCCTCGCACGTTTGAGGTAGGTGACTTGGTTCTCAGAGAAAATCCCAAAAATCAGCAAGACAGAGAGAAGAAGGGCAAGTTCGAACCAAATTGGCTTGGCCCCTACATCATTACAGCAGTCTATGGATCTGGGGCATATCAGCTCTCAACTACAGAAGGTGAACCTTTGGAGGATCCTATCAATAGCATGCACCTTCGCAGGTTCTACACATAGCTCTTTGGAATATCCTAATTCAAAAATACAAAAAAAATCAAAAAATTTCAAAAATACAAAAAAAAATTATAAAACACAAAAAAATCGTTACTTGGTGAAAACCTGGCAAACAGGCGCCTTGTGACACAAAAAAAACATTGAAAAATCGAAAAAAGTAAAGAGAAATAATTTCGTCCAACGGTGAAAACCACTTCGATGGCGCCCTGGGCAAGTACCATGGTGAAAACTGGGTCACCAGCGCCATGTGTAGAGACATTGCTCCTCCCTCCTTCAGGATTCACTTTCATCCTTCACTTTGCACACACTCGCAACCTATTCATTCATAATAAACTTACCCATTCCCATCATGGCTTGTTATTGATCTACCCAAGATTGGTTAGCCATTCATAATAAACCTCCCTTTTCGCCTCCCTTTCCATTCATAACAAATCAGACCCTATCTGTAGCTAAGGCAAAATCCTACGTCTAGTGATGGGTGTGGAACTGAGAACATCACATGTTTTGAGGAGTAAAGTTTCTTCCAGCTTTCTTCAGTCTATTCGCGCACAATCCACAATAAAGCAACATTTGCATCGCAGATCCGCCATAAAGTTTCATCTTCTCCGCAATAAAGTATCAGTTTCATGGATTCAGTCAGTTTTGGATGAGACACAGCAACAACAATGGGCTTCAACAAAATCAAATCTTTCAACAGACTCAGACAACATATGGTTCAGTGCTATCTATCCTTTTTTTGAAAGTGAACATTGTGACCACAATCAAATAAGACTTATACAAGTGACAAGAGACACTAAACTTGAGGACTACAGTGGATGTTGGTGTCGAGTCTTGGTTTTCTTTTGATTTTATCTTTTGGTGACATGTCTTTTAGCTTTTCTGGGATGTCTCTGACTAGAGAATCTATCTCCAGGATGTTTTTGACTAGAAAGGCGAGGATGGGGTATCGTCACCTATTTGTATTTGCTGTATGTGGATTGTCTCTTAGTAATGCTATGACTTGTCCAAGGATATGAGGACACTATGAGTCTAGTGTGAACTGGGGCATTCCTTGTTTGTGACTGTCTTATCTCCATGCAAACAGGTACAATGACTTTCTGGGTCGAACATATGCCTCGATTGTCATAACCTACTTGCCATAATAAAGCTCAATGATGATAACGCACAAGAAGCTCTTTCACGTTCATATCTTCTGTCTTCCATCCCCCTTTCTTGATTGACTTCCATCATTCTTCTTGAGTCTGCATAGCCTGCTATCACATGACTGAGTATAATGACACACCAAAAACATTTGCATTTCATGTAGCTGCACCGGCATTACCACATATAAGCATTTCACACATACATATAGATATCACAATTGCATCACATCCTGCACACAACACTTGTTAGCACAATTTACATTTGCATTATCATATTCATCTGCATTACATACATTCACATTTGCGTCATGCATCACATATAAAACATAAAAGAACAAAAATATTGCATTGTATCATATACATATTTGCATCCATATCATAAGCATACATTCTAAGAACATCTCATCACATAGGTACACATGCATATAGCTGCCACAAAAATGAATCATCTCTCATATATAATCAAATGTGTCATGATACAATGATGTCAAAAGAATCATATGGCTACAAAATCACCCGCAGGTGTCTACAATACAAAAAAATGGTACAAATACTGATACAAGGGAGCCCTCTATGGCTATGATGAACTCCCTCCCTCGGAGCCGCCTGGCCTCGACGGAATCTGAGCTCTAGACGGACCCGCTCCAAGATCACCCTGCCTGTCTGGTGGTGGAGGAGGACCCATGACCCCACCACTCGATGCCTGTCTCCTCCGGCTCCCTCCCGTAGCCGTCGCTGTCCGCGATGGTCTATGAAAGCTCCTCGCCCGCTGATCTGCTGGCACGGCACCATAATACAGGTCCCTCCAGTAGGCAATCTCCTCTCCGGCTCGCAGGACATATGCATAGCCTGCTCCTGTGTCCTCCGCCGCCTGCCTCCCTGCCTTCAGCGTTGTCTCAGCCTTAGTGTAGCGCTGAATCGCCTGATCCCTCTCACACTCAGTATCCCTGAGCTGGGTCCTGAGCCGATCCCTCTCCCTCTCCAACTCCTGAATCTCATCTGCTTGGCCCTGGCAGATCTCCCTGAGCTCAATCAGCTCATCCTCCTCTGGATCCCCACCCTTTGCCTCTGCCTGTGGCTCTCCCTCTGCGGGTGCCTGCTCCTATACCTGTCCCTATACCTGTCTCAGTACATGTCTAGGTCCCTGTCCCTGTCTCTGTCCCTGTGCCTGTACTGGCACCTGTCCCTGCACCTGTCATTGTCTCTGTCCTTGTGCCTTAGGACCCTGTGCTGCTGGTACCTGCAGGGGCACTCCACCGCGACCCCTCACCACCTGGGCCTGTCCCTCCTGTCCACCCTCCCTCCGAGGTGCCACCCTCCTCTCCCCAACTACTCCCCTCCGCCTCCGTCGGCCTCTGCCCCCATCGCCTCCACCATCATCATCGTCATCTCCTCCTACCTCTCCCTCCAGTAGCTCCCCTGGATCTGTCAGTCGCGGGAACGGATGCTCTGCCCAATATGTTGTATACTCTGCATCCATGCCTGCATCCTCAATCTCTGGCCACATATCCCAGGGTAGGGGCATCATCTCTGCCAGCTGTGTAACTGCTTGATCATATGACAACAATGGCCCGAACTGCGCCTGATCCCTCACTGTACGGGCATACATACCCGAGCCTCGTGGCATCCTCTGGATCCTGCCATACTGCCTGCATACTTTGTCTACCAGCTGCCTCTCCAATATATAGGGCGTCCGCCCAATCAGATATCTGCTCCTGAAGGTATAAGGTAGCTCCACTGCATCATCCTCCCACTCCTCACATCCCAGATATGGCCTCCAGATGACTACGTCAATGTCATCTATCACTTGCCTCCAATGCTCTAACCTGCCAATCCGAGGCTGCAAAGTGATCATGTCATATAAATGCACAAAGCTCCGTCTGTGACCCCTGCCTCTGAAATGTATCGGTCGTGTGATAGGCAGATGCTCATATGCCCAAACCTGCAGAAGTGTCACTCCACAGCCCAGTCCCACTGATCCATGGTAGACGAACTGGTGAAGCTCATAATATAGGTGGGCCAACACACATGGACCCCACGCATATCTGGTGTGTTGAGTCACCAATATCTCCAGTGCTCCTCCCCAGCCCCCTGCCAACCCCCGTGTCGCCCCGTCCGGACATAGGAACCCACTGATAGCTCCTCCGATCACAGCTGGTAAAGCTAATCCTGTCGCGGTCATGGTGTCCCATGCCACATGTTCTGCTCTCATCTCTAGGTCGAGATCCTGAAACACCCGTCTCAAAGCCTCTCTTTCTCCATCGTGATCGTATGGAATCAGCTCTCCATCGATCGGTATCCGCAGAATCCTATAAACATCCTCAAGGGTGACTGTCATCTCACCCATCGGCAAATGAAATGTACATGTCTCTGAATGCCATCTCTCGGCCAGCGCAGTCAGCAAACCCATGTTTGCCCGAAACTCAGGCACATACAGCACGTGTCTCAATCCCATCTCCTCAATGGCAGCTCTATCCTGAAATGACAACTCTGGTCACAACCTCTGTGTGGACGGGAATCTCTCCCGTGACTCCAACATAGGCATATACTCCTGCAGTCAAGCAAATCAATCATGTCAGTCAGGGTGGCATTCACTATTCATCACAAAATGCTACTCGCTATCTAAATGCATATGGTTATCTATTCTAGTGACACTCACTGTTCATCACAAAGTGTTGCTTCTATCCTAGTAGTGCTCCCTGTTCATCACAAAGTACTACGTGTGTGACACTCCCTATTCATCACAAAGTGTCACTCACATTTTGCACTCCTGTTCATCACAAAGTGCTGCTCATACTTTGGGTACTCCATGTTCATCACAAAGTACTCTATCTTGGTGCTCCCTGTTCATCACAAAGTGCCTTGATCTATCCTAGTCTTCCTCGAGGACCTGCTTGAGTGTATCCTCTCAGCAGCTTATCCAATCGACAGCGTATGTTCATCACAGAACTGCCGATTTGACCTAGAAGACTAAAACCGTGCATTTTTTTGACATATACGCACTTTTAACTCACAAACGCGCCTATAGACTGCACAAGCACGCCTAAACAACACAGACGCGCCTGTTGGACACAGACGCGCCTGGCACCGACGCAGACGCGGTTGCATGTTTTTGCACTTTTTTGTGCCCTATTCCTAAGCGCATTTATTGCTAACTAGCATGCATTAATGACAAAATTGAATGCGTCAAAGTACGAGGAGGTTTGGTGGTACTTACCGGCTCTCCTGCCTCTGCTGGCCTCTGAAATCGTCGAACGCGGTCGAATCTGTGTACGAAGGCCATCGCTGCTGACTACTGCTGCTCTTTTTCTTGCTCTGCACTGTGATCTCGTGAAGGTGTAGATGACAATGAGGATGTCTTTTGCCCGTGGTCTATCTTATAGCCTACCCTAGCCCTCGCCTTCATTTCCCGGGTCAGTCTTCTTCATCCCGTGACTCTGTCACTTTATCCGGTCTATCCATTCTAGCCTTTCTTTCTTATTGAGAGATTGTCTGCAATCTTTTCAGACATTTTCATCCAATCTCTCGAGGGGGCATATTATTCCCATCTTGGGGCAACTCTGTATCAGTTCATCTTATCTTCTTTGAAACAACGCGACAAGCCGCATTGTCTCAAAGAGGGGCAAAATGTAGACACCCAAAATTGTCCAATCTAATTAAATAAATATTTTATTTATTTAATTATCTAAGCCTAATTCTTCTATTAATTAAATAAATATTTATTTATTTAATCAATTCATTTATCCTCTTCTAGCCTTATTTCTCATTTAAATAAATACATTTATTTATTTAAATTATCCCTTTCCTAAATTAAATAAATATTTTATTTATTTAATTATCCTACTTCTTCTATTAATTAAATAAATATTTATTTATTTAATCAATTCATTAGCTTTTTCTACACATGACACATGTCATTCATCTCTTAATTCATACACTACCTACCTCTTTTATTATTTTGGTATTTCTTTTACCTACCCTCTAATCTTAGCCGACCTCTCTTTTTACACCTCTCAATCTTATCCCTCCATTTCATATTGTGTCTTCTATTTAAGAAGATGCCTCCTTCATTATCAAACCCTAATCATTCTATGCATTCTAATCAATCATCCTAATGACCTAATCTTGAAGACTTGGCTACACTATGATCCTACTTGCAACCACATTCCGTTCTTTGTTGAGCTCTTGTGCATATAAAAATCTGAGAGCAAATATATCAAGCAAGATCAATAGAGATAGGAAGAATGGAGATCAAAACCCTATTGGGCATGTGATGGTATAATCTTTGTGATTTCATTTGATTTGCATTGTCTTAGGTAATCTTCATATGTTATGGTGGATCTTTGTTGATTGTTAGGCTAGGGTTTGGTGGTTGAATTCATTTAGCCTTTCAATATTGTTATTATTGTTATCCATTTTCACCATACACAGTTGTTGGTACTTCTAGTAGAAATAGCAGGCTTCTTGATTTCAAAGATCAATACCCATCTGCTTTTGATTGCAAAAATGATAAAATGATTAGAGCCAATACGAGAAATCATGGACATGAATCTAGTATGCCAAGAAATGAAATGAATATGGGTGGAAGAAAGAGAAATATATCCTATGAGACACATACTCAAGATATGGATCTACCAAATCCTCTTTATGTAAGAACCAATAGAATAGGTTCACATCTTGATTCCACTACATCATCATGTGGACTTTATCACATGAGGACTCTCCATTTTGTAATGCTAATGCATCCACACATGATTAGATAATAAGTATAGGGATACAAAAATTAGAGGATAGATTTGGTTGACCACCTCAAACAAAGGTAGTAAGAACTTCAAGCTCAAATTGAGTTGCAATAAGCTTATCGTGCTTAGAATTTCCAACAAAAAATTACCCTTTGGCTTAAGATGTTCCTAATTAGAAAATACTAAACCAATTATAACTAAAAACTCAATAATCAACACAATGTGAGAGCCCATTTATGAAAACATGAACCTTAAATATTTTCACCATTGAAACAACCCTTAGGAATTTAAAGATATAGGAAACTAGATGTTTATGGTTTCCTTAATTATCCCAATTAGATACCTAATAGAATTAGAGAAAACATTCTAAAATTTTAGGGTGATAATTTTGTTTCTAGAGAAAAATACCTAAAACACTTCATCATTGTTATTGATGAATATGAAATTGAAGGTGAAGATCTCATGATGAAGCTATGTGTGCAATCCTTGATGAATTGCAAAATAATGGTATTGAATCCTTCTAGATAACAACATTAACTGGGAGAAATTTATGAGGGTTCTTTAGTTTATGATATGGGAAAAGGGTTGAACCCAAGCTTGTAATTCATGAGTCAAGACATACCATAAAAGGAGACAAATGAGGTTATTTTTTATTTTAATAATATATTTATCTTGAAAGAGAGGAAGTTGATTCCCAATTTGAGGCCTAAAATGTTCTTGGTTCTTTATTGTGGATCAATTGATGCTAATTTGGGATATTTCCTTCATGACAAGAACCCCTAGACTTTTAGAGAAACTTATAGCTTGTAAATCAAAATAGAAAGTAATCTAAGAGAATTCAACAAACATGTTGAACAAGTTGATGTAAATATTTTAAGGTTGAATACAATAACCGTGAATAAACCTCATAGGAAAAGATAATCTTGACAAGATGATGGGTGCAATGAAGGATCTATCATCTAGGGTTGTAAGATATTTGCATGGTGTGAAGCATGCTATTTGCTTCATGATTTAGTAAGTGTGTTGTTACAATCACACTTCTAAAAGAGGAAGAATTCCCTAATGAAGATGGTGCCCTATAGTATTATGAAGATTATTATGTGGACCAACTTGATGCATATTAATATAATGAATTATTTTAATGTAATCATTATAGATATCAATTTTAGTACTACTTTCCAAAACATGATTTTGCATATCTTAAGAAAATTATATAATAAAGGTACAAAAGAGCAAGGCCTTCAACTAAAGACATTAAAGCTCATGTTGATGCAACCATCATCCGGGTGAAATATAAGTATCAACTTAGAGGTAGAAAGGTGAATAATGAAAATGACATTGGAAATGTGGTTATACCAAAAATACTAACTATACCTCTAAATAAAATAAAGGAAAATGTAGACACTAAAATTAGAAACAGACATTATAGAGAAGAATGTGAACAAGGCTACAAAAAATCCTACATAAAACAAAGGATTATTCATGCTAGATACCTCTACACAAAAAATGTATGTTTCAAAGAATAAACATGCAAATTAGTCACAACTAAAGTAATAAAAATCCAGAAGTGATGGAAGCAGGTGGCAAAACAAATTGAAAAAAGAAGACATCAAATGAAGGGAACAATACAACACATAAAAGACTTGGAAATGTAATTAATAAAAGAGGTGTAACTACTAGTGGTTAGGTAATGCCTTTTGTCAATGTTCATGACATAACTATTCATTTATCCACTCCTTCACCAAAATATGCCCCCATTAACATGGCCCTCAACTAGGGCCAAGTGAAGGAATAAGTACTAGTGAGAGAAATGATTAGAATCCTAAAGCATAAAAAAAGAGCCTTTTTTGTAAAATCAATGCCTCAACAACATTTCACCTTCCTATTAATTCTTTGAGTGATTGACAGGATGATGCAAATATTGAAGCTAACACTCAAGAGGCACCTAACTTCAACCTTGATACAATATCTATGCAAAGTAAATAATTATTTACCTAATTTGCACCTCCATTTTGATAAAATAATAGTTTGTCCATAATTGCATGTTGGATTTTAGAGCTTCAAGCAATGTTATGTCACTTGAGGTCATGAATAAGTTAGGATTGAAGGCTTCCAACTCTTATGTTATGTAATAGATTCTAGAGCTTCAAGCAATTTTATGTCACTTAAGGTCATGAATCAATTGCGAATGAAGGTTTCCAAGTGTTATATTATGCAATGGATCCTAGGGAAGTCAATGTCATATGAGTTTTTAATAATGTGGAAATGCAACTTATTGCATATCCTTGTAAATGTGTCATGATGGATATAATCATTATTTAATATCCAACAAAATGGGATATGTTGCTACCAAGAAAGTGAGAAATTTGGTGGTAGCATTCATATCGATTTGTCATAGACCACTATACTGTTACATTGAAAAGAGGCATGATTGCATAAGGAGATAAAAAATGTTCACATTGTGGAGGACCTAGAAGAAGCAGAAAATGGGGTTATTTATATAGAAAGTAATCCTAGTAATATAATCAATTACTGGATTATATTGTTGACAACCATGGTGACCTTGATGCATGCCCTCAACTTCCTTGTTTTGAAAATAATGACATATTATTTTGGTAGTGCTTACTCTAGGAAAGAAAATGGTACAAGTATTACTTTGATGTCACTATTATCAATTAAATTGCACCCTTGGGAGAGTAATAGGTTAACTCTATCTTCAGTTGATACCATGGAAACACTCCAAGGACATGGGTTGCCCATGAATTGGAGTGAATCTCCTAAGAAGGTTGGTTCTCCTAGTACATTGCCTAAACTAACCTATCCTAATATGTACAAAAATGCAAGTCATCACCATGATAACAATGTTTGAGATGTATCACATTGACTAGGATAGGCAGCTCCTCTTCATCTAGTTTAAATAGCTAAAAGGCATTATGTTGTTTGTAATAAAAAAAAACATATAAGACCCACTCCACATGGAGTCAAATATAATATGCCTACTAGATCTACTTTTCAACTCATCCCACCTGAAGACAATGTCTTCTTCCTTGAAATTTCTTGGGACACCTTTATGACCTTTCAACTTGAGCTTGATGAATCTCCATTATATGCATTACTTAGTTTTTGGTTTCCTATGTTAGGATTTAGGTGTCATTAACCTTGTAAAACTTATGACATGGTTCTAACATCCTTGGAAAGTGTTGTAAGACACTTAGGGTGTATTGGGAAAATATTTTCTTCTATTTATTCCCACTACTATTTGTAATATATTTATAAGGGGCGATGGGTTTCACTAGCAATGGTAAAGGCAAATTATGAACACAATTACTTAATATTGTTTTTCCCACATGTGGATGCCTTGAATGGAATAATTAATTACATAGGAAGATGACAAATAAGTGACCTTTGGGATTCTCTAAGTGGGAGATTGGAAGGGGCAACAAGTCTCTCTTGGTATTGTATCATTTACTACATTTAATGTAATGTTTATCTTCCATGTTTGGGCACCCAAATTGGAAGGAAAGTATTAGAGCCAAATTTGGTGCCCTTTCAAATTTTGTGAAGGCAATCCAAGGGTTGGGGTTGTTTGGAATGAAGAACCTTCTTTGGAAACCTTGTTTGGTGGTTTTGGGGCTCTTGTCATTCTATAAATTCAACTCTATAGATTTAAAATTTATGAGGAATAGTTGAATGTAGAGTTACTCTGCAAGAACAAGGATCGCTGGGAGGCATAAGGAGGTTTTTCATAAGTACACATGTGATGACAAATTGGAGGCAAAGAGGAGAAAGAAATTAAATGTTTTGTAATCACATTTATTTGTTTATAATGCATACTTGATCTATCTTCTTGGTGGAGTTTTTTTCTACAAGGGTTTCTCCATGTAAATTATATGCTATGTAATGCTCTTATGTTGTTGATTTGTGCCTCTTTGTTGGTATCTTTTGGTGATGTTATTAATTTTTTATTATTATTATAAGTTCATATAGGGTAGTGTTTTTTATTAAGGTAAAAACTGGTTTTGAAGGGACTCGAAACCCTTTACAAACAGATTTTGAGAGGATCTGGAACCCTCAACTAGAAATTTATCCAAACAAAAGGAACAAGAAGGCACTAGACAACCATGGGTAAAAAGGACACCCATAACCAAAAACATGGGTTTTAAAAAAAATAGGCCCCCACAACCTAAAACAAAGCTGCAAAAAGAACAACCAGCAGCCAACCTAAAACCATCCCCCACCCGAGAACCATCAAGATTTACATTTAGAATTGTTCTTATGGGATTGGAGAGTCATGTCAAAAGAAGGCTTAGAGAACTTAGCTTTCTTGCCCTTAACAGAAATCCATCCCTTCCACTTACGTTGCCTTAAAATCTAGCGCACCAAAATCTTGAGAATGAATGTCAGCAACCACTATCACAACCTCACCAAAACCAGCATACGGCAAAGGCAAAACCCCAGCATCACCAATCCGCCTTATCCCAACAGACACAACCGCACCAAAACTAGCAAGCGGCAAAACCCCAACATCATTAGGCAAGGCCAAATCAGAAGAGTCACCTTATTTGGAATTTACAGGAGAGCCGCCAGGAATGATAGCTAAATCGTTATCACCAAAAGAAGCCTCTTGAGTCCCATTCACTCAAGAAACATTAGGTGATAGTTGCACAGTTTCAATAGCCCCACCAAGAGAGACAACCGGAGGGGATGCCCCAAGATCCTGTGGTTCCAAAGCAATCACCTGATAAAAACTCCTAGGTTGATCGGATATCTTTGAAACCGTATAATGTTGTACAGAAGTGCCTTTCCACCATGTGGCCTTAGTTGCCTTTTTCTCAAAAACGCAATGCTCAATTGCATGCCCAGTTTTAAAACATCTTCTACAACGAAAGGGAACCCCTTCATAGTCCAAAGATTGGACACAAGAACCCTTTGAAGAATTAAGTAAAATTTCAGCAGGCAGCCCATTTGAAATATCCAAATCAACAAGTATGCAGGAAAAGGTGGAGTGGAAAATATCAAAGGATTCAACATCCACCATCAAAAAATCACCAAGGGCATCTCCCACTTCCTCTAAAAGGGAATAATTCCATAAATGAAGTGGGAGATTAGGAAGTCGAACCCAAGTCAGAATCTTAATAAACATTTCAGTAGAAGGGTTAAAATCAAAGTGTCAAGGCTTAATCATCAACAAAAATTTATCCTCCCAGCTAAAAAAATGATCACATAAAATTTTGTTTCTATCTTGAGCATTATCAAACTTTGCAACGAAAAACCCCTTAGCCATGGGGAAATTAGGAACTTTACCCGTGATAAGAGCCTCCCAATGTTTAGATATCCAAGCGTGCAGCTGAGTAAGAGAAGCCCAAAACCCCCTAAACTAGAAGATCGCACCATGTAAAGAGATGATAGAAGCATTATAAACAATTTCCTGTGTTGTATCATCTTTCGAATTGATGGATATGGCATTAGTTACCGAAACAAACCCACCAAACGGTTGTCTAGGTCTTGGCTTCCAAGTCACACCATGCCCACCAAGTCGCACACCAACAGCACTGGGACGGGAGGAATCAAACATCAGGGAGGAGCCCTCGGCACCCATATCCCCTGCAGGGGCGGCTGAGGGTTGAGAGGCATCATCCCTAGAATTAGAAGACGCCCCTGGGCGTGAGGATCGACACCAAACTCCTTCTGAGCATTGTCGCCCTACGCAGCCAACGTAGCAGAGGATCCGGCGCGAGAAGGGGAGGGAGAATTTGAAAACTTCTGAGCGGGAGAAATCACGGCTTTGCACACTTTCCCTCATATAAGGTAGTGTTAATAAGCATGACATTTAAGGTAAATTTTGACTATATTGTAATCACATTTATTTATTGATAATGTATACTTGACCTCTCTTCTTGGTGGTGTTTTTTTCACAAGGGCTTTTCCATGTAAATCCTATGCTATGTGATGCTCTTGTGTTGTTGATATGTGTCTGTATTTTTTGGTGATGTTATTCATTATTTATTATTGTTTAAAGTTCATATAAGGTAGTGTTAATAAACATGACATGTAGGGTGATTTTTGACATCATTAAGAAGGATCTAATCATGGTAATTCCATATTAAGGTAACTTAATTTTTAGATTTGCATATAAGTTTCATATTTTCATGTTGTAGTTATTTGATTCTTGTATCTCATCCTTCAATTGGTTTATTGGATAGAGATTTAATTTCACAACCTTTGGTATTGAACTATATATTTTTCAAGATTTGGTATCAGAATTGAAGGTTTAATTGGTTCTAAGTATTCCACTATATTTTATTTCTTACCTTGGAAAGCCTATAGGAATTCATTAAAAGGTATCAAAGGTTGTTGATGGCTTATGAGGTTGCAATGAATGTTATGTGAGTTAAAAGTTGTTTTGCAAATATGTGATAAATTAGAAGTCATGGATATTGTCAATATGATCAATGTTGGGTATTGGAAGCTCATGATTGTGGATCTTCATGCAGTTGGTTATGTTTCGGTACCCTATAGCTCTTATTTGATATTATGAGTGTACTCTTTACCTTATGGTCATGTAGGTGCTCATTTTGGATGGTATTGACATCCTAGTCACATGGAGAAACGTTGACTATTTGGACTATGGAATGAAGTGCTAATGTTGGGTTCATGGTTTTGGCCCATGGTTACATGAAAGTACTAGAATATAAGCCACTAGCCTCTTTGTGAGTTGTGAAATTGATGTTTCATATGTGTTAGGCTATGTACAACTTGGTTTTCTTGTTGGCTTGTAGTTTCTCTTGTTTCCAGTTATTTGTTTATAGATTTGTGATTATTCCATTGTTCAGACGACATATTTGACATGAATGACTAGATGTTAAAGTGGATTTCAGATTTACAAAGATGGTTTTGCAAGTTTTACATGTTAACTAAAAGCCATGGTATGCAGATTTGTGATAAGATTGTATTCAAGGTGTTATGGATGAAGATAGTTACAGGTTTGCCTGGTTGCTTGAAAGGTTTTTATTCATCTATGATTATCCCTATGTATGTTTGTCTGATAAAACATATCTAGTATTGATTTTGGTGTTTGAGTCTTGGAAATCCACATGTTATGCTTGATTATCTTTGTTTTGCATGATACTAATGTGGGGTTGAATCTTTCAATTATTTGATATTAGAGAATTGGTTGTGTATTTCTCCTTTGAGATGTTGCATATGTGCAGATCTTGTAAATTGTCTAATGAAAATTCAGTTCAGTAGGCCTTGCTATTTTTCACCATTCTTACATTGTTATGTTTATTGCAATGAGAAAGGGGTATTTTTCAAGCGCCTGATATAGTTGTTCATCTAAATTTTTAGCAGTACTTTATGGTTCATGAAAAGCTTTGTTCACTTTTAATAGAGTTTTGGTAATGATGTCGGTCATGATGTCATGTATAACTCGATATCACTTTTACTGGGAGCTTTATGCAATTATATAATGTGTTTTATCTTCTGTGTTTCAATATTTTGGTTCTAAGTTGTTTTTATAGTGATCCACATGGATAATCTTTAATTAGAAGATGGATGATCTTTTGCAATGGGTGTTGGTGTCATGTGGAGCTCTTGGATTTTGCCTTTAAATTGTAGTGATAGTTTTCTTTGATTCTATTAACAAAGGATTTTTATTTTGTGTCTTCTTGTTTTGGAGATCGTGGTTTGACTCTTCCCTTTGGGAGCTCTTGGTCTTGAGCTCTTTGATCATCTTGGGACCATGGAGGATATTTAGTTAGGAGATGGTTATCATGATTCATAGAGAGATTGGTTACACATTTTATTGGGAGCTTTGGCAATGATGTGGATTCATCATTTGATGATTGATGGTTATATTCATGTGTTTGGAGATGTTGATACTTGGTTTAGAGTATGGATCTTTGGGACAACTATCAACACTTAGGTTGGAATATTAATGACAATGAGTAGACCTAATTTCACACAATATATCCAACACAAAGATTGAAATATAAGTGAAAGATATAAAACTTGAATTTGTTTCTTCACCACACCATGAAAGAAAATGAATGCTTAGTTAATAGTTATCATGTTTACACATAAAATGATAACCAAATATTCATTGAAGCACACAAACTTGCAAATAAACATCACAACATAGGATTCAAATTCACACATATAGATGTGAATCTCTTCAAAATGGGCATAGCTTTTTCCTTCTTTTGATTGTGGCTTACTATCACACTACAATGTGATGGGGGATAAAAATTGGACCTTTAAAATGTCTTAAAGTTACATATTTAAAGACTCGTGAATGTAACTGCTACAAAGTCCTGAAACTGATTCTCAAAAAGAAAATAATTAAAGAGTTTAATACAATTGAAACATTATAAACTTTAAATATCATATGAAACAAAAGACTATTGCAGAGGGGGCGGGTCTTGTGGACCCATATTGGCTCCATCCACGGGTGCTTGATGAGATGTCACTTATCTTGCTTTGTCACTCTTCAATGTCTAGGTGACAATTGGGATCTTGGTGTGTTGTGGTATGTTCACATTCTTAGTTGTCAACTTCCAAAGAGCTTTATTGTTGTGAATGCTATCTATTTTAGCAATGAAATCAGCTGGATGACTCTCATATCGAGATAAAGCATCATCAATCTTTACCAATTTCTTCATATTATCTTTGCAAATGGATTGTTCACTGGACAACTCATCTATATTCTTCTCAAATAATTCTTTCAATTCATCCACCATTGTAGTGCTAGTATTATCTTTTTTCTTCGGCTAGCACAAAAATGTAAAATCTCTTTGAGGACATCATCAACGCAATTGCATTTGTTTAATTTATTTTGTTCCTTAATATTTTGTTTCCAAAAGGATTCTTCCACTCAATATCGTTCCTCTACATGATGCATTGAGGGTCATCTACACTTTGAACAATTTGTTTTGTTGCTTCCTTGTCCAAGCCCATATTTAAAATTTCTTTGAGTTCCAAATCAACGTGCAGACAGAAATACTCCTTATGTTTGGTATGTATTATTTCAATGTTTATAGCATACATCAGCAAAATTAGATCAGCATGTATCTTTTTGATACGTTCTATAAATGGAGGACATTTAACTTTAATGTATTTTACACATTCTTGGGTAACTCTGTCATAGGAGCTATCATTTTGCACCTTACTCGCCATTTATTTCCTAGAAACTAAGCTTGGATCAAAAGAAGCACTTGCTTGACTAATTGGCATGGGGGAGGGATCTACCAAAGACTTTAAACAAACTAGTAAGAAGATCTACGACCTTTTTCAACTCATCTCTGTGTTGCTTATCTTTGGTTGTCCTTTCAGCAAGCTTGGAGGTTATTACTTGGAAATAGTGTACATCCTCATCTCTATTGGGAGGCCCCAAATAAATCTTTGTCATGCTAGAGTCAGCTGCTATAGCCTAACTAGGTTCTTTCTGGACAGAGGGGTGTGCAATTTCTACAACAAGATTGCATGTAGCACTATCCCCCATTAACATTGATGTAGTTTTAAACTTTTTAGGTTGAGAAGTTCTTTGTAGCAATCGCCCTACAATTTTGTCATCAAGCAAACTCACAGGTATCATTTTCCTCTTCTTTGATAGAATTCTCTCCAACCATGAGGGGGAGGAATTACTTGTAGCTTGAGTGTTTGATCGAGAACCAAGAGCTGAAAATTGCAAGGCTCTTCTAAATGGAGGTGTTTTAGTTACATTTTTTAATTTGAAAGGAAAAGAAGTGGGAGATTTAATGTTGAGAGCAAACTTGTCTGTTACATTTTGAGGAAGCTGAGAAGAGTCAGAATGAGGCCCAAATGAATCAAGATTAATCTTCTATGTCTCTACTTCTTCATTTCCTTTTTCTTTTTCCTTTTTTGGTTCCTTCTCCACCTCACTATCTTTAGGTGGGCCATCCCCACGGGTCTTTTCAAAACTTTTCCTCTTTTCAAGAGGTTCCTCTCCATCTCCACCACCTCCTAGTGCAATTACCTATTAGGTGGAGGGCAACATTGTGCTTGATGAGGCCTCAATTTGACTAGGATTACCTTGTCCTACATTTTGACCTCTTTTAGGCTACATTTGTTAAGTCTCAACCTTTTTCTTTGCAAGCCATATTTGAGTCCTTTTTAGGACTACAACAGTTCTTGTCTCAAGGTCTTTTGGCTCCTAAAGATTCCAATCTATGGGCAAAATTGGCTACATTTGGATGTGGCTAACATAAATTGGATCAACAAAATCTGACCCATCATCTTCTACATCAGAGCTATCCCAATTTAACTTGAAGGTGACAATTTGCTTAAGTGTCATTCTCATCCAACTCTTTCAGACTTCATAATCATCAATACAATCAGCCCAATAATCTTCCAAGTGAGGAATGTGATGAAAACCGAAACCCAAATACAAATTGTCTTTAACAAAATTCTTGTTGTCAAAAGAAAATCTTATTTCATAGGTTTGGATTATGTACTTAACTACATCCCTCTCAATATTGAGGATATCAGGTTGAGATTGACATGAATAATATCCAAGCCTGATTAGGAATTGGATACCTCCCTTCTTCCTTTTTGCACACCTTTTGTTCACCCTCAACCACTTGTCTACCAATCTCAATGAGGATGAATTTGTCTTCTACATATTTGGGTAGTTTATAAGGAAAACCATCATAGCCCAGCCTTGATGTAGCTAAACCTTTGAAATTGAATAAAGTGACTGCCATATTTACTTACCATCTGAATTGCCTCAAGGGAAATCCTTGTGCCTAGATCTCCTTGTAGTTCTCTTACCAATTTCATGGTGAATGCATCATTCACCCTACTGAATTTACGGTGGCTCTTCTCTAGTTGCAGATCAAATTAATAATCACATATATAGATATTATAGTCAAATGCTTCCATGGGCCTAAGTCTTAGCCACTGCCTAGTACAAGCTAAGACATAAAAGAATTTGTTTAGGGGAAAGTTCAAGATCATATAATGCAACTCAACACTAATGAGAGTTGCCCAATCCAAATACTATTGTCTGACAATGATAATTTGAACAACGAAAAAATATCCATTCTTCAAAATCATGGGTATTTGTATTGCCCCTCAATCTATGAAGTAGCACCACCATGTCTAAAATCTCTTCTTTAAAGTGTGATTTGTGCAAATTCTTGGGCAACTGGGATTTGTCTTTCTTAGGGACAAGAAACCATTCCTTGACAATGATATTTTTGTAATGCCCTTTCTTCTCAATGAATTGCACTTGAGGCGACATGAAATCAAAGTTTGTCGCTTCTCTCTCTAGCAATGAAAATAGCCAATGATAGTTGCTCTATCCAAAGTGATGAACAAATTGTTATCGTTTGTTCTTATTTCCCTGGTCTCGGGATCATAATGATTTATGCATTCAAGGACCAAGTTTGTGCATTGCACAACCGCGGGGAAGCCATCTACCTCTACTAATCCACTCTACCATTCTCCGAGTGATAGGGAACCTATTTTCTCTATTTACCCTTTCCCAAAATTCACCCAAATTAATGCGCCCTAGCCTAGTATTGCCAATTTCTTGCAGCGCGCTGGTTGAACTAGACAAATGTTCATAGCCAATATATTTATATTTCATTTTGACATGTATTAAGCTCAAAATCTTACTTTTCAATATTTGGGAAAAAAATGGGCAATGACAACAAGGACACAATTTCCATGGTTGAATTTGAACGAAAACGATCTTTTCTGCAACTATGAGTTGGGAAGATTGAAAACTTACCAATTTATTGCTATTGGATTATTTTCTTAGTATAATCTTAGCCTGTGTTGCCAATCTCTTCGTTACACAATTCTACTTCTTCAACTTCAAAACCTCTACAGAAATCTCTTCGTGAATCTTGCAAAATGAATTATTTCTTGCCTTTTCCCTTCTTAATACCTTAGTATTAATTTTCTTTGGCTTTGAGAGCATCACTAATGTTGGGTAGGTGGGTTTTTCTGGTGCCAAGCATTTTGAAATAAAGAGATGGCCTTTTGATCAGTTATTGAAACCGCACGACAAAGGTATCAAAACCTCTTTTCATTTCCACTTTGCTTCTCTCTTCTTTTTCGTCACTTCCTTTTCCCTGTAATGGCCTTTGAAAAATAGCATTCCTTGTGAGTTCAACGTCAAGCACCTACAAGGTAATGAAAGCCTAGTTAGGCCCACAAAAGGTTTTGAAACTCACAAATAAGTCTTTTGAGTTTTGACAATTTTCTTTTATTTTTGATAGCTAGAGTCCCTGAAGTTTTGAATTGTGAGTCGAAGTTTGATGAGGTTGTGAAAACCTTGTCATCTCCCAACCATGGTTTCTATATCAACTAAAAAGACCACCAACAAAGGAAACTTAGAATTTTGAAAGAAACATTCTTCTTTGAAAGACAACTTTTCAGAAGAACACAAGATTTTGAGAACCTTGGTTCCTCTTGAAAGAGTTGTGGAAACCAAGGTCGGGTCCAACATATATTGGAAAAGACATTTTGGAAGAAAGGCTTGCAAGTAGAGAAAGAGTGCTAAAGGTTTTGTCAAAAACCGAACAAAATATGAAAACCCCGTCCAAGCTTGACTGTAGTTTGAAAACCACCTTAAAAGGTCAAAGCTTTGAAAAAGAAAGTGTTTACAAAATTGGGAAGATTTTAGTAAAAATATGTAGACGTGGGGAGATTTAAAAGACATATAAGACTTGGACCTTTCTCAGTTGATGGGTAAATGAAGTTTTAAAATGGAGGACCAAATCTAATGCACAATATTATAAAAATTTATTATTTTTAATTCATGAAATGCACATTCATTATAATCCGTGTTTTCTTTAATCAATAATTTATTTGGCCTTAATAGCAATTCTATTATTTTTTTTTATTTAATTAAGTGTTTGATTGCAAATGATCCTGGTGAGTTAAAAGGTTGAAGAATCAACCCCATCAATGTAGACTTTCAGCCTAAGAACAAAATTGGTCATAGCATGCTTTTGATATTATATTATTTTTAGGCACACAATAACATGTACATTGATTTGTAACACATCGCCATTATCACACCAATTACACTAACACCCTTGCAAATGTGTACTCTTTAACTCAAAAAACAATTGGTTTGTTAATTGATGATGGATATCCCTAAACTCACCAAAAACCAAAGTGGTAGATGATAGATGTCCCTGAAGTTAGACAAAGGCCTTCTACATATAACCATCCCTATTTCAATAATCATTTACTACAATCCAATAATAATTTAAAGCTTCTTCGTAACATTCAATCATTAGAAATAACCATCCCTATTTCAATAATCACTGACTACAATCCAATAATAATTTTAAGCTTCTTCGTAACATTCAATCATTAGAAATGTTGCTTGCATATTTCTTCCAATAATAATTTAAAGCTTCTTTGTAACATTCAATCATTAGAAATGTTACTTGCATATTTCTTCCAATAATAATTTAAAGCTTCTTCGTAACATTCAATCATTAGAAATGTTGCTTGCATATTTCTACAACCATGCTACTAAAATGGTACCAATACTCACATCCACTTAACTATTATTCAAAAAGGTTGGATGGAATGGCCCAGCTTTTTCATTCATTATTTGTATACATTTAACAGTGCCATTCATTAACATAAGACTAAAAGGAGCTTTGTATACAAGTTATTTAGACATCATGGAAAATATCTATGATTATATTCCAATATATTGGAAAGCATTAGTTCACCTAACTTCACTAATCTTTATTGGTATACATAGATAATGCAATATGTTATTTTATAAAAGACAAATTAAAGGAAGACTCAAACGAGCTTCATGATCTATATAAATTATTTATATAATGAAAAATCACATTTTTTATTCATTCTTTTAACACATTATAAATTTAAATTGGCTTTAAACCAACAATTTAGATAATATTAGGTTCAAACACCTAGAGAAATTTGAGTTGCAAATGTTGTGCTTCATAATAAAAAAGCTTCTTATCAAATGCATTCGAAACATTTTTTTAGGTAGTTTTTGTTTCTCCGAGAGCTTGGTGTTCCTAAAATAGGTAAAAGTCTTGTTTGAGGTAACGATAAGTCAGTCCTCCATTTATTTATTTTTATTGTTTGTATGCTCTATGTATGTGGAATTGTTTCTTACTTGTCTAGGTCAGTTTGTCTTGTTTGAGGTAATGATAAGTTAGTCCTCCATTTATTTACTTTTATTGTTTGTATGCCCTATGTATGTGGAATTGTTTCTTACTTGTCTAGGTCAGTTTGTCCATAAAATGTGATTGAATGGTTCGATAGGCAATTTGTTTTTATTTAAGAAGTAGCAAACAAGGGTGTTGGCCCTTTATACAACAGCCCATAGGTGGCAAAAGAAAGATTACAAAACAAGGGTACAAACCCAAAACAAAACAAGGTTGGGCAGGCCAATAACAGCAAGCCAGAAGTCCACTGTTAAAAGCTTATCAAACCAGCAACAACTGAAACCCAACTCAAGAGAGGGAGAAACACCCAAAACTTGAAACAGAAGAGTTTGGGGAGAGGGGAGGACTTCCCCTTCCGCTTGCAACAAACAATAGTCCAAGCGATACTACTATTAGGGACATCAAAAAAAGAATCAAGCGAGGGGTTCCCCACAGAGTTTTTGTCTACAACAGCAACAGACTGGTGCTGAACGGCATCTAAAGCAGAATCACCACGAACAGGACGTTGTTGCTGAACACGAGCAGCAAGTAGAGTCTCAAGGACAGAAGAGGCCACACCAATAGTAGCGAGAGGGTCAGCAGAAGCTTCAACAGCAGTAAGAGGTACAACCTCATCCCAGGGGGAGACATCATCCTCCTGAGAGGAATCATCATAATCCAAATCAGAAGCCTTGACGGTCAAGCAATCAATAGTAGAATCCTTCCACCAAGTAGCAACACCTCTATGACGAGAGTGAGAACAATCCAAAGCGAAGTGACCGGTTGATAGGCTATTTGTTATATATCATGCTAAGTTACATTTGTTGAGCTCTCTCTGGACTTAGGTTAATATTCTCTACTGAGATTATGTGATTCCTTTGGAATATGATTTATAAGGATTTATTTCAATATAATAAAGGGTCCTAACGATCTTTGTCTTTTCTTAATTAGAAAGATTTATTTCAATATGATAAAAGGGTCCTAACGATCTTTGTCTTTTCTAAATAAGTCTCACTCTCCTTGGTGGCCTTGAATCAACCAAATTCCTCAAGAAGTTGAAAACATTACAAAGTATTGCTTTATAATCTTCAAGGCCACACATGGGGCTCTAATAACAATGGTAGCAGACTTGGCCACTTAAATAGGTTGAGGATCAAGTTCCTTCCAATAATTCTACATTGATTAAGCCTAGGGGTTGTAAAATTGGTTTCCCACGTTTCTCAACGGGTTGAGTTTGTTCCTATTAATTTAGACAACACATTGACTGGGAAAGCTAGCTGTCTATTTCCTGTGGAAATCAGTAATCAATTTGATAGAGTTCAAGGGTGGACTTCTAAGGCACATGATATTCAAGGTGTTAAAAGGCTTTGTTAGATTAGATTCTGAAGACAGAAGTTTTGCTACTAGTTTTCACACATGTACATTTGGTTTCTCATGCAATTCACCTTTTAATAGTGATTCTGAAGTTAACTATCCCTTGCCCACGAGGCATGGCTAAATGCTCAATAGCAGATTTTGGTCATCGACTCTAGTCTTTTGGTTTAGACTTATAGATGCACAGCTGTGGGTTATTATATTGGGACTCCTTTTGGTTATAGCTCTACCATCTCGTCGTTTCCTATTGTATGAGGACATTTTATAATTTCTGAAACTTATGATACTATTCATAGCGGCTCCTCCATTTTGTCTCTTGGAGCTTGACCTTCTCTACCCCTACAGAATGAGCATTTTGGTCGTTTTTCTTGGGTTAATCTGATTACATGATGATATGACTGTTGCTCAACTGCACTATATTTTTTTACTCTTTTCTTCAATACTAAGAAAATTGCATTGCAAACTACAGAAAGAATGAATCGTTCTTTAATGCAGTGGAAACTATACAATAAATATATTTTGTTTTAGTGTGCCTTTTACGTTGCATGATATATTGATTGTATTAAAAATGTATATAAAACTATTTACACAAGATTGGCTCCCACTGAATGTGGTAGCAAAAACAAGGCCATTATCATGTGAGTATCAAATATCCTCATTCCAACCATGTTTCAATAAAGATGGTTTTTCTATCATTCATTTGAGTTTAAAACTGTGATATTTGGTGCCTAGTTGCAAATGATATGTCTGATTGACTTGATTCACTAGTCAGGACTTCCCCTCTTGATGCTTTACGATATTATGCTGTTGTTCAGATCCACGTCATATGAGGTAGGAAACACTCAAGTACGGGAACAAATCTTTTCCAAGTTGACCTATCCCTGCTAGGGAGAACCCAATTGAACCATTAAAATACTCAACAACATTAACACTCCCTCTTCATACCGGATGGATTGATCCAGGTAGGTTTGGTTTTAGCTTATGATCAAGGTATCTTGCCTTATCTATGGAAGGTGATAGGATGAGGTTGTATGATCTATTATGGTTGGTACTCATCCCGAATGGTTATGTTCAAAATCAATAGATCAAGGATTTCCCTCAACCCAACCCAACCAAACAGAACCCATTCCTTTTCCCCAACTACAAACCATTATTACATTTGAAAGTCCCTGTATATGGTCTAACATATCTTACGAGAGGCCTCAGAGCAAGTAATTTTTACACACAAACATTTAGGAATGACCTATTTAATTTAGAATGTTTTAACTCTCAATACTTACAGCACATTGTTTGGCATAGACATAAATAGGCAGTGTCCCTTCAAACAAAATAATCTAGAACATGTAGGGCATTCAACGAAAGTATTGCAAATTGCTCTTAAGCACAAATGCATAAATGGGAAATTATATTTAACATCTATCAGATATAGTACAAATATAGTTTATTTGTTAGAAATAAAAATAAATTCAGAAACAATTTAGAACAAATTTTTGCGATAGTACAAAATTGTTTAGTGAAGTCGGGCAAAAGTATCCACATAGCATAAATTTGCCAATAAATTTGTCCTAGCAGATTCTTGGTAATATACATTACAATTTTTATTGACCAAGACATGTAGAGAGAAGACAAACAAATGTGAGGCCCAAATCAATATCTAACCTGTCAAATTCAAATAGCTTCCATGCAATAGTACTTATACAACTGAATGCAAAATGGTGTCCTATTTGAATAAAATAGTATCCAATTATGTTACAGTTATAAAACACGAAATATTTTTTGTTGATTGTCTTTTGCATATATATCCTCCAAAATCTGGCAGGAGGTGAGACAAGAATTGCAAAAGAACAAGGATTCAACACAGGCTATTCAACTTAAATAACCCAAAAGTTGAATGCATAAACAAGACTATCAAGGCTAAGATCAAGGGTTGTAAAATATCTTTAAGGCTGTGATTGCAATAAATAGAAATCATTCTTAACACATTGATTGCTACCAATCCATCTAACACATTGATTGACAATCAATCTTACACTGTATGCTACCACTGCAGAAGCCCAATTTGCATTTTCTTTGTTATTGACTATAGAGGAGATGCCCATAAAAGCACTCATAATAGTATCTCATGCTGGCATTTAAAACATATCACCCACAAGTCGACTGGGGCTTAGCCCTGCTCTGCCATAATCTTATTCCCTATGACAAACAATAGTTAAGTCGTTTGCTCTCTATGTAGAGTATTTGTCTACCTTAAATTTCATATAGCACCCAAATGACCTTGTTGACACGGTTTTGAAAACACATTCGTTCAGGTTGCTTGCATCAAACCAGCTAACTTCCAAGTTATTTGGTGATCATTTACAAATTTGAAAATATAACATGATGCTTCAACTGACCCATTTCAGATGGTCCAAAGTGAGAATCCAAACTATCTAGATCTGCAAAAGAGGGGAAATTTTGGAAATTGAAAATTTTATTAGAAGTGTATATAGTTGGCAAATCATTTCATTTCAAACATTAATCAATAATTTTAATAAACATATCATAAGTCGGTATTTAAGGAGAAACATTAGTTATTATTAGTATTTGTTAGGCAAATCTATAAACATGACTCAATACATTTTTGAAATTTTACACTGGCATATCTTAATTTTGATTCTTTTTGTGGGAAATTGATCTGAAAAATGTATGCTATATAGAACCCCACTGAACCATATCATTGATAACTCAAAACCAGACAAAAAATAATTACAAATTCATGCCCATAATAAGACTTACATATGTTTATATTTATAAGAAAAACAGTTTATTTTGTTCATTCCTATCTGGACAACTATTTCATTTTCATGTAATCTACCATATCTTAAAACAAAATAATAAGAGTTACATGGAAATAGATACAGTTATGGATACAATATCAGATATGGATATATCAAAATTTCAAGACTCCTTAATACAGATACTACTCAATGCAGCTAGTATAAAAGTACATATATATTCAATTATTTATACATCTAAGATTCTTAAGGCATAAGACATTACAGTTTACACTAAAAAATATTTATTTTGTTATATTATATTTGTGTCTTTCGTGTATTTATTTTTATTTCTTCTGCAATTTAAATAATTCTGTTTTTGTATGAAGCCGGTTCAGATTTGGGTTTGGATTTGGCAGTTCGCCAGTTTTCTTCCCCAAGTTTGTTGCAGCTGGGTTAAGTCATACTATATATGGGTTATTTTTTAAATTCCCATGGGTTCTCCCAAGGCACACCTTGGGAATGTCCCTGGACCAGGCCATTTGATTTTGGCATGTCTGAATGGCTAGACCCAAGCCTGATCTGGACTGGGATCATAACCTGGCCCAAACTGGTCCATGTCCAGCAAGTAAACAAAATATTGCAACCGATGGTACAATATCAGATCCAAACATATCAGATGGCCATTATATGGACTCATATATGGATATATTTGAATATATTATATGTCATCATATCCATATACAAGAGTATCATATCTAGTATCCAATATGCAGATACACGTATCTAGGCAAGGGGAAGTATCCACCAACTCTGCAAAATATCATTATATTATGTCGATATGCATGCATTTTCGTGTGAGTACATTAATAATTGCATTACAATCAACGTGCTATGTCTCCCAGCCCCTCCAAGACATGATTGCTTTTCGTTACTGCACTCTTGTCTCTACTTGAAGTGGGTCGATGATTGCCTTCCAACATTATGTTTTCCCTCCCCGTCCTCCTAGGTATAATCTTGGAAATTTTATAGAGAGTGAGGCTTGATAAAGTTTAGGATCACAAAAACTTCAGAAAGGTTTGGAAAAGGTTAAAGCGATGAAATGTATGAAATTGTGGGTATCAATAAGGATTAACAATAAAAGTAAATTGTATGCAACAAGATAATTACATTGTTAAAGGTGCTGTAGTCTAGAGATAAGGCAGATAGATTACCAAAGGGCATGGTGCTCATGTTAAAGTAGCTGTGATAACATAGCCAGTCAAACAGGAGTTGCAGTACATCCCAAATTTATTCTTGACTGAGTAACTCTCTGACTTGGCTTCTAAGACAAACAGTATAGTGCATTAAAATGACAGTAGGTGCGAGTCTTCAAATATCTACCAATCAAAACACAGAAAAAAAATTTACTAAAAACTATGTTTTTCCCAAGATTCCAGCATTCAATTACAGAGGGTCATATGGGTAGGCGTCCCCAATTTTAGGAGACAATGAGGGACTGGTGAACCTAGCCAAAGATATATTATTTATTAAAGATTTTAAAATATAGAAAAAAATTAACAGTACTATTTTCTTAATAACTAATAGTCTAATAGTTAATACTAATAAAATCAAAGAAATGAAAAAGATTATAATATTTTTATTACACCAATGGCATAAACTATAGTGGCAAAAGTGGGAGAAGCATCTGATGTCATGGCTATGAAAGAAAAATAAAAGAATAACTCTTTAGAGCCAACATCTATTTTTTAAATATTAAAACATCAAAGTTTTAAAATATGTATGATGTATCAATACCTTCAAATAAAACCATTAAAAAGTAACACAAGTATGTAAGATTTATTACACTTTTCAAACTAAAAACAAAACAAAAGAATTACCAAGGGTCCAAAAGTAAAATTATAAGTTACATACAAAAGTAAAACAAGTGTAATACTAAAAAATATAGCCTTTCAAATAATAAAATAATTCGGGGATGACCCCGCAGTGCAACGGAAGTTGCAACTCCGTGTTAATACGGAGGTCCCAGGTTCGAAACTCTTGAACACTGCTTGTGTCCCCGTGACATCTCTGGTGGCCCACGCAGATTTCGTACCCAGGCGTTCTCGAGCTGGTCGTGCAGATTTGGGGGTGTTTATACCCATCCGTTTCCATACGCAGGTGAGGGCTGGTTTATCCACGCAGGCAGACGGGATGCATTGGGTGGCTGTTTGTGCTCAGCGGCCTGTGAAGTTGGTGGTAAGACACATGGCGGTGCTGGGGGAGTAGTTTGCACGGAGCAGAGGTAACTGATGCAGCGAAGGGGGAGATATAAGGAGTGGAGATGTATGGAGTGATAAGGAGTGGAGCGATAAGGTGTGTATGGAGCGATAAGGTGTGATAAGCGGAGCGATAAGGAGTAGAAAAAGGATGCGGAGTGATAAGATGTGCATGGAGAGATAAGGATGTTTGGAGTGATAAGGTTGAGTCCAGATAACAAATTGGAGGTGTTAATACCTCACCTATCAAGAAATATTCTCGGGGATGGGGCCCCCCTATATGTGGCCCCACTGGTTCGTAGCTCCAGTCAAAAGCGATTACCGATCAAAAAAAAATAATGATAATAAAATAATTCTTAAATAAAAATTAATATTTGTGTCCATGTATATAGTAAATAAAGTAGTTCTAAAGTAAAATAAAATAACCCTTAAGTAAACATAATAGCATTATGCCCATTTTTTCATCTATTTAATTTTATCTATTTGTGTATCTATAGTAGTGCAAAATTCAAATAGCTGTTAACATTTAATATTCATATAGAAAAATAAAATAATTCATTAAATTCAACAGATATTAGCATTTAATACTCATGGAAAAAATAAAATAATTTGTTAAATACATTTATCTAGAATACATCCAGAGACATTAGTTTGAAGATGCCTATCAAACTCATGTCATAAATTTAATATAGGCACCTCAACACTGATATCTCTCTTCATGTCTTTTAAATAGATCTATTTAAGATATCTATACTAAATATAAACAGATGTTTCAGTGTTATGAAACTTTCTAGAGATTTTTTTTAAAAGCTTTCAATTTCCCTTTCATGGAAAAGGATTTTTACGCAGGGTTTGATATGTTAGGTTGGGATGGTGTTGACACTTTCCATTAGAAAATAAAATTATAAATTACAGCTTTTTGGGGGGGAAAGGACAAGAGGTGTCCAGAAGCGCCTTGATGAGGTTGACTACTTTTGCTATCTTCTCAAGAACGCAAGAAATTAGAAGCTGCCTCCTACTTGGGGCACAAATTAAACAATAATTGTCTTTCATTTTGAGACAACTAACAGTACTAGAATTCAGCCTCCTCTCTGTAGACAAAATATGTGAGATCTGAGCCCCATCACCAGACAGCCCCATCACCAGACATAGATAAGCAACAAATCTCAGTTCCCTCTTGAGACTCAAAATGATAGCAATTCAAACATCAACCAGTATATCGAAATACATGAAATTGTAACTCATTTATAACAAATCCAACTCATTGTCTTTTTGAACTTAAAGTAACAATCAATGCTCGTCACTTAATGTGATGAAAGATCAAACTGATCAACTTACCTCAAGAATTTCTAGGTACACAACTAATTTGATTAATCAACAGAATATTGTGACTAATGCAACAAACACAACAATCAAAACAGTCATCGCAACTAGTACACTAGTCAAATAAATCAACATAGTATGTATCTTAATCAAAGATAAAGCTGGATAAATAGTAAAAAAATTTGATGTGTAGTAGAAACATCGACCAAACAAAGGTCAAAGGAGGTCAACAGCATCTATCTGGCCATTTGTTATTCACTATGCAGCTATTCAGGAAGATTAATGCAGACCAAATAGTTATAAGGGAGATAGTGTAGTTTAATGTGAAGGTGATACCTCTGAAAGACATGCTGTATCATGTCCAAGGGTTATGGCATGGAAAAAGAGGATGATTTCACAACTCCTTCCTACAGTTTGGTAGCTGTTTTAGAGGTGTCCAGGCATAATATTATCAGGACGTACACTTTAGAATGAAATTTGTTGAATTTTGGGTCATCTTTGAAATTTGTAATTATTGTGTTGCTGTTTGGAGCTTATTTTCAGGTCTGATTTATATCAGGCATCAGTAATTTTGTGATTTCAGTCAAATTGAAGAGATTAGCAGATTTGTGGGTGAGTTATAGTTGAGGTTTCAGTGTTGGGTAATGTGAATTTCAGCATATAGAAGTCATTTCATGTGAATACAGTGTGCTTCAGTACTGGTATGTCAGTGAATACAGCAGTTATGTGTATTAACAGTTCACTTTCAGCCTCATATTTCTTCATCAAAGGTTTATTTTAGAGGTTTAGGATCTTTATCATTGTTGGAATGTCATTCCATTATTTTTTGGAGCTTACTGTACTAAATTGTGAGGTTGCAGCTAATACTATTATAAATCAAAATAATATAGTTTAAGCAGATTAATTCATACATTGTTATTTGTAATGCATTTCATATTGTAAAACTAGATGGTTTACTGCCAGTTATAATAGCATATCATTCAACTTGTCTTGGCATTTAACAAACTGGCACTATCGATTATTCTGGTCCAAGTCAAGCTTAGACATTCTACCAATGGCTTGCATTGCTTTAACACAATCTGCTGAAAAGGTGTTGATTACGCCAGCTCAGCTGCTTGTATATTCTAGTCAGTTTGCCACCATTCGTTTTGTTGCATGCATTGTAGATAGTGTGTGGTTGAAGCACTGTATGCTTTCACCTTGCCCACTCTGGGATCTAAGTGATTGGAAAATGTGGAGGCATTTCATATGCATTTCTATATTGCAAAAAAAAAATTAGGGTGGGTTGTTACAGTTTGGAAGATGGATGTTAAGACCAACTTTGGACAGTACGAGGGGTTTGCCATACCTTTTGGCCTTATCAATGCAACCACATTCTGAACATCATCAATAAATTCTTCTCAGTCCCATCTTCACAAACTTGTTTCCCTCTACCTTGATGAGATCTTGGTTTAAAGTAGTTCATGGGATAACCATGTGGTCAATGTGTAGACAATTATGAGTCTTCTCCATCAACATAATGTCTAAGAAAAGATGGGGAGTCCTTTGGTCAAATTTTGATCAAATAATTAGGATTCTTCATTAACAAGTATGATATACATGCAATCCAGATTAAGGTCCTTCAGGTGTGGCCCAATCCATCCAACTGAACTTCCACAAAAAGTTCATTCCCAATTACTCGCGTGTCCGCAAGCTGCTCGAGCATTTTGCCTTTTAAAAGATGCTCTTTGCTTTGCTCTAGTGTTTGATCTAACTGACTTGCAAGAGCTAGTTGAGATTGAGAATCCTAATATGCCATAGGTGTGTTATTTAAGCAAGGGCATTCAGTGCCCTAGTTCACATATTGATCACCAACCTCTTCAGTTTTTGAACTCTTGGTCTACGATTAAAGAATGTCAACTTTTAAAGTGAGCATCTTACATATAATAGTTTCATCTGATAATAAAATATAAGACGAGTCTTACCAACAAAGTCTCATATCTTTTTAGCTGAGCTCAATCTAAGGTACTTTAGAATTTTGAATATTCAATTTGCAGTATGATGGTGGAAATTTCTCTACTTCATAGATACTCAATTTTGCCAGACTATTCAAGATACATCATCTAACAGTGATGAACTGAACACCTTTCCTGACTACAGTTTTCAGGATAGGTTGTATATATTCAATCAACTTTATGTTCCCACAGGTCCTTGCTGGCAACTTCTGCTAAAGAAAGCTTAATCATCCTCCTATGATAAGCATTTTGAGATCCCGGAGACCTTGCAGCATCTTTAACCATAATTTTATTGGCCTTCTGGAGAAGCAAGCTGAGGATTATATCCATCATAATCTAAGCTTGGATTATATCAGCCAATTTCAGCAACTTCTCAACCACAGGAATCCATTTCCATGGACTTTGTTAGCGGTTTACTCAACGCTCAACAACAACTTAATTGTATATTTCTTGCATTTTGATGGTTTCCAAGAATGCTTTTTATGCCATCTCCAAGACCATTGACACTTCATAAGTTGCAGACTTTTTATTCAAGCACATTTGAAACAATTTAGGTTGCTGCCACTCACTGTCATTTATGATCCTGATTTACATTTCTTGAGTCACTTTTGCCAATCATTACGGAAACTTCTTGGTCATCGATTGCAATTCTCTAGTTCCTTCCATCCACAGACCAACTGTCAAAATGAGGTTGTGAATTACACTTTATTCCATGCTCTTAGCATTGCTACTCAAAAGAGCGGGATATAGGATACCTATTTGCATTTCATCCAACATAACTCTGACCGAGCTACTTATGTTTCTACAGGGCATTCCCCTTCAAACTCTGTTCTGGTTTCGAGCCTTTAGGATCTTATTAAATTCCAATTGTCCTAGTAATTATTAGAGTAATTAAATAATTATTTAATGGCCATTTAGTTTATTTAGTTCAGTTTCTTAGATAGTTTCTAAGTTTGTTTTCTGTTAACGATTGTTTCATTTAGAAACATTGAATTGTAAATTGCTATATGTATTCAATTGTTTCTCATTAATAGATAATCAATTTACCATTTCATGGTATCAAAGCTAGAAAATAAAAATTGGCGAAATTTTTTTTAGAATAATAAAATTTGTAAGTTGATCCTAAATATTTTTTTCTGAAAAATTATTTAGAAGTTTTTTCGATTTTTTTTTTAAACAAAAAAATAGTGTTAAAACTCGTGGGACAAAATCTCAGGTTTTTCTGCACTGAGGAACGTGGATTTTTCCAATAAAAAATCGTGAAGATTTAAAAATCACGGTTTTTTTTATCATGGATTTCTTCCTTGAAAATTCACAGATTTGATCTAAGGATATCGCACGCTACTTTTTCCTCTGTATTTCGGCATGGTTTCTCTGCACGTTATGATGGATTTTCTCTATTTTCTGGGTCACAATTTCTAAATGTGAAGAAAGTTTTGCTGCAACTGTTCATTTTTCGCACAACATTTTTTCTTGCGTTTTCTAGCCACGCAAATGTATTTTCTGCTTCTAGTTTCTTTCTCTACGCGCGCATCCTTCCTTTTCCACGTCTGCAAATCTGCGCGAGGGTTTCTTCTGTGAAATTGTGTGTTTCTGTATCAGTCACAACGTGATTTTCTAAATCTTCTCCGACGGGATTGTGCAGCACACACAACGAGACTCCTCGAAACGCGCAGCGAAATTTTTTCGTTACCCGCAATGCGAGAGTTTGTTGTTCTTGGTGTCATTTTTTTGCAAGATTCGTGGGTTTGGTGTGGTGATTATTCTACGATCACCACCTAGGGTGTTTGCTTAATCTGACCTAGGGTTTCTATCAAACGACCTAGGATTTCTGTTAAACCGCTAGGGTTCTTGAATTCGTGGTTTTCAGTATTGTTACCTATGGCTAGGGTTTTTCAAATAAACTTTTTTTACTTTTTTTTGCAATAAAAATTAGGGTTTATTTTCTCACATGCACCTCAGGATTTGTGCCTCAAGATATGTGCTCAAAGTTTGTGCTAGGGTTTTGATTGATTTTTTTACAACAAAAATAGCTCTGTTCATTGTTGCTGCAGTATTAACTCGTTTTTCGTGCCTTGGAAAGCATGAAGGATGACGTCTTTGACCAACATTATGTCAGAAAACAATCACGTTTCAACAACAAAAATTACAACACGTGGAAACAACTCATGCTCACGATATTTGAATACTGGTGTCTAGACTAGATTGTTCTGGGTAAGTTTGCTCATCCCTCAGCAACAGGGCAAGATCAAGACAAGTACGATGAGCGCAATCGGGAAGCAGTTATGCTCATCAAACTTTCAATCACCGACGACATGCTCCCACAAGTGCCATCTGGCAAGTCAACTTCGAAGATATGGATGCATTTGAAAGATCTCCATGAGACGTCAAACAAGAGTCAAGTGTTCTTTCTGAAGAACATGTTGTTTTCAATAATGATGGATGATAAGATGTCTCTTCAGGAGCATCTTACGAAGATCGAGGATATACGCGATCAACTGGAAGTTATTGGTTGCAAGATGGAGGAAGAAGACATGGTGGTGATCACTCTCAAGAGTTTACCACGCTCATATGAACATTTTATTGAGACGTTAAACATTACCTCCACGAATGTTGTTCTCGAGTTTCCTGAACTGTGCAACAAACTTATGCAGCAAGAAAGGTGGAAACAACAGTTTGGGACCAACGGCACATCATACCTTTACTCCAGCTTGACTTGAAGTTCTAACCTTGATGAGGTTTGGTGTGATAGAAGTCTTGTTGTTTGAAACCTTGAGCCTTTCATCCTAGATGTTGTTGGGCTCTTTCTTTGATACCTCCTTCAAATGTAGATCTTCATGTTGAGGTTGTGATCCTTCCTCGCATGTTGTTGATGAATAATCTATTCGCTTTCCTTGGATAACTTGAAGAGCCTGATGTTGTGATGCTCTTCATCATGAATGTGCAACCCGAACCTTGATTTGCCTCCTTTATGCGATTGAATCCTAATGATAGTGATGACATTGATTTGCTCCCTCTATCATGTCGATGATCTTGACTTCTTCATGTTGTTGATGACTCCATTCACCCTCATACTTGAAAAAGAAAGAAATACCCTGGATAGTGAATTAAACCCTTAGGCCAATGCAAAGATCATAACAAAATGAAAGTTTCAAGCCTTGGCATCATTAATTCACATTGAAGAGCTACAAAAGAGTAGGCTTGCTAATCATTATCAAACATTATAGCCGATTCACCAGTTCTGGAAATGATGATTTTCACTTGGAAGAGGATGCTTTCAGGTGTGTAAGCTTGATGTTTCAGGTCTGGAACCTCCCAGAACTTTGCTCCTGATGAGGCTCAGATCTCTACTGTTCACTCCTTTCAGACTGGGACCCTTACTATTTCTGCTCCGATGATTCACTTCTGATCCAAGCTTAAATTCCATGCTTCAAATGCATTCAGGTCTGCTCAGTTGTTTGCTCAGGTCTGCATATTTTTACTCATATTCACACCTCTTTTCATGTCAATTTGCACTCCCTAATCTACCCTGCTGTGAAATAATTCTGATTTGAATTGTAAAAGAAATGAGACTTTGTTTAGCTTCTCTTTATAGGACTCCTATAAACACCCATCACATTTGATTTTAAGTCAGCCAAGAGCCTTTTGTTTCAATTATCATAATTTCCCATTAAAATTGTTTGTTGTATTAGTCTGGTCAGCCTAATTGTTGCTCCACACATTTTATCTTCTGGGGTTTAAGTCGGCCCTCATCTTATTTGCACATGTTTTCACACACTTACATTTCAATATCACTTCTCCTTTGAGTTGGCCCCAATCAGGTCATTTGCTAAACTCTCATATAAATATACGGGGGAATTTCACTTTCACCATGCAATTCAAATTCAAATTTACATCTGCTCCGCATTGCGAATTCTAGGAATTTAGGTCTGCCTTTAGAGTGCAAATTAGGTCTGCTTGGGCGTGGATTTTGGTAGGTCATGGATTTAGGATGGGCGTGGATTTTGGTAGGTTGTGGATTTAGGATGGGCGTGGTTTTTTGTGTCTCATGGACAAATGTTGATCTTCACCCAAGCTGATCACTTCATCTCTCACTCAAGTTGATCATTAAAAGACCTTTGTTTGCAAATTTTGGAAGATTCTAAGGATAAACTTGAATAGTGCCACTTTCACTCAACATCACCCACGAGGCCTCCAAGTCGCGGATTTCATCATGGCATGGATTTCATCAAGGCGTGGATTTCATCAAGAGAAGGATAGAATCGCTTCCTCTCACTTCGAAGTCATAGATTTCTCCAAGTTAAGGATAAGTTGTTGTATCTTGATTTGAGATGAACTCTCCTTGTCAAAGCCATCCTAAACACCAGGCCATCAAAATCATGCATCTTGAAAAATTGATCACCTCCACTTGAGCATTGAGTCACTAAATTCGTAGAATTGTGAAGGTCATGGATAGTGTAATGTCCCCTTTCTAGGCGATAGGAGATGAGCAGAGGGCTGACCTATCACTCCAATTCCCTTAGGTCAACCAGATGGTTAGGGGACTCATTCTGAGGGGCATATAGCTTTGCAAGGGCATTGTGAGCCATTTTGAGCATTTACACGGCAATTCCTACTTTTTAGGGGAGTCTCCTATTTTTTAGGGAGAACTGACAGTTGACTGGATTACCACCCGGGGGACCACGGAGTAGAGCAGAGCCTTTTGAGCAGTTTTTGGAGTTTGGAGTGAGGTTCTCCTATTTTTTAGAGCGAGTTCCTATTTTTTAGGGGGAACTACCAATTAGCCTGTAGGACTCAGGTGGCATTGGTGACCACAGTGCTTCAGATAGAATTCAGTTATGGGTCTTGGATTGCATTTTATGAATAAATATTTTAATATTTCCTCAGTTATGGATTTAAATAAATTATATTAAAGTGATATTATAATCACTTTATAATAAAATAACTTATAATAAGTTGGGCCACTTTTTCCTACGCGTTTGAGGCATAAAATGTTGTAATAAGAAGGTGAGAACATTATAATAGTAAAATATAATGCCTAAGGGGTCAATTTTTAAAGAAGGGCATAGATTTTATTAAAAATAATAAGTTGAAAATATGGAAACCCTAAAAGTGACGACCTAGGGTTTGGAGCCTTTTAAAAAAGCATTTGGAGGTCATTCTTCATCATTCTTTTGATCATTTTTATCTCTCATTTGAAGAATAGCAGCTCTATGACTAGATTTGCAGCATACAAGTATTGGAGAACGAAAACTCTTCAATCCCAAGCAAGCTTGGACGAAAACCCAGGCCATAATTCAGGGAAATTCACTAAAGATTTCCATTTGGGCTTCCAGATTCAGTCTTAATCAGCATTCCCAGACCTGCAACAGCAAGGAGATCAGACATTGGAGGCAATTAAGGGCAGCAAATAACAATTTTCAGCTCCAAGAGGTCATCCTATGCTGGTCGTACCTTCTTGGTGACATCAACAGGGTTAGAAAAATAAATCAGCAGCAATAAGGGTTTGAATTTTGTAGGAAATTCATTGTTAAGGGTAGCAATCAGCAAATAAGTGGTTTTATCGGGCTTTCTCAATCTCATATGAGCAGTGTGAGCATTTCTTTGAGGATTACAGGGAAAATTCAATGATCTTGCCTGGGAGACTAGAGGAATTGGTAGCAGAACTACTTGATTGTTCAATAATTGTTTTTGATAATTCTAGTGCAAGCAAATAAATCTCATTGGAGGTATTGCCTCAGCTTGATAGCTCCATATTGTCATTTCTGGTGAGATCCTTCAATAAAAAGTGCACTTCAAGGGTAGGCATTTGGACTCCTGGTATGAAATTTGTCTCTTGTGGTGAAATAAGCACATTTATTGAAATTACAGTTTGCTGTTGTAAATTTCAGAATTCTGGAATTAATTTGCAGTCAATTTATTTTTTTGTATCTCGCATTCATTATTCATTCCAAGCCAAAAAACACAAAAAATCAGAAAAACATCAAAAACAAAATAAAATCAACAAAATCCCTTTGCAAGCCAAAGACAAAAATTGGAAACAAAATCAGCAGATTGGATAAGATTTCAGTGCGGAATCTTACAAATAGATTGATGATCCCACCTCTCACCTGATTTGAGCATTGAGTCCTTAAAGTCGTGGATTTGAGCAAGTTGTGGACAAATTTCCTCATCCTGACCTCAAGGTTGGGGATTTCACCCAGTAGTGGAATTGATGAGGTCGTGGATTTGAGCAAGTTGTGGATTCCTCAAGTTCGTGGATTTAGGCTAATCATGAATTTCTTGACCTCATGGATAAATTCGATCACCTCTCCTCAAGAAAGTCATGGATTTTATGGGATGAAAGATAAAATGAAGGCATCACCAAAAGTAGTGGATTCCATGGAGTCATGGATAAACTTTCACTCCTCTCCCCAAGTCGTAGATTTTGATAACTTATGGAATTTTCTTGGATTTTCCTTGATTTCTCCATGATTCTCTTTGTAAAGCCTTGGGATTTCACACTTCATCCTTGGAAACCCTTTCTTTATCCTCAATCACACATCTTCGCCTATCATCTACTTTTGAGACCACTTCACATGTTTGATTGATTGCTCCACCTAAGCCCTATATGATCATGACTTCACTGAATCCCTTCCTTGACAACTTCGCAACATTTTGCACTTTCCACCATCTTGCCTCTAAAACTCAATCCTAAAGCTCCATGGACTCCAAACATGAAACATGACTCCCTGACTTAACCATCTTTTGACAATCAAAGTATACAAGCAAAAAAATTGGGGGGGGGGGGTTCCCATTTGCAATGGAGCTGTGTGAAAACGTCACAACACAATTGTGATGCCATCATCATCATAATAACAAGGTCTTGCAAAGAGGAAGAGACAAATATTCATACACATGACGTGGGAATTTGTTGAGAAAGGAGGGGTTGCTCAATATCAGAAAATGACCCTTAATGCCTTACAATCACCACATGTTGAGTCCTTAGCTTTTGGAAATCAACTTTGAATTTTGATGGTCAACAAATCCAAGAGGCCTCAAATTCACCATGCCCAATGTAGTAGTTTGTTCAAGGGAGTTTAATCGCTTAGGCATGCTTACTAAAGGGGAAGGATTCCAAGGCAGTTATGGCAACTATTGCTCATCTTCTCTCCTTTCCAGACATCATCAATTGTTCAAATTCCCAATCTGCTCGGCTACATTCATGCATATATTCCAAGGTCATCCTCTCTTGAGATTTAATAAAGGTAGACACACTACCAAACTTATCATACCTTCTAAAGGACACTTTATCAAACCTCTATGAAACCATTTCATCCTCAACCCTCTTTGGATGTGAAAGTTAGGCAAGGCCTTTGTGCCAATTGTGAGGCAACATGTAAAACATCACCAACTTATTTTTCTTCATAAACCCAATGACCCCTGTGACAACTTGAAAAGTGTAATGTTCACCCCTCATTTTTTGTTTTGAAAAAATTATGTGGAAACAATATAGAAAACAAGGCTATAGAAAACAAGGCAGGCTTGGCTACTAAATGTTAGCTTCAGATGCCTACAATTATACAAAGCTTTTAACAGGAAATCACTCTAACCAATACATAACCATAGGAGATATTAGTAGATACAACTACTGATGTTCAATTCCTCACACAAAAACAATACCAAAAAGACAAGCAGCTGAAATCAGAATGTCCTGATAATAAAATGGAACATAATAAAGGCAGTAAACTCATTCCCATGGAACAAGAAAGGGCACATGCGAGTGCCAAACCAACAGCAATCAACTTCTAAAACTTTACCAGCAATTACCCCTGTTTAATGATGTCACAATATGCAGATTTTAGACCCCAATTATGACTGATTTGAGCTCAGTCTGAAACACCAGCCAAGGGCAGGCAATACAGCCACCTTACCTTGAGGAGCGATTTGCTCTAGTAAAATCTGTACTTTGCCAAACAATGCAAATGATGGCACAAAATGGATCAGCTAACTGTGATAAGTCAATAGAAGTAATACCCAGATTGATAATCTCCAGCCTTCAAGAGATAAGTTTACAAGTTTGCTTCAGCTACTTAGAGTAGGGCTTTTTCCAGATTTCTGAAAATCAACTCCAGCATGCAGAAAATGAAACAAAGTCAACACCAAACCCACACCACACATTCAAACCACACACCAAAACTGGAAACCCAAATCAGAAAACCTTGAAAATCTGCATTGTTCCCTACACAAGTCAAAAATCACTGAAACCACGATCACTAATGCAATGACCAGTTAGGGTGGATCTCTCACCACCGAAACTACTGTCCCAGCTGAGGGTTTTCATCCTCTAACCAGCAGTTTCTGTTCTCTGGAGAAATTCCAGCAGCATTATCCTATATTCACCAAAACAAAGATGCACAAATGAAGGCTCAATCACCCTTTTAAAGAATGAGAGAGTAAATTAGGGCAACTTTAGGGTTTTCCCACTTTTTTTTCCTTCTTAAAATATTTTGTATTTTAAATATTTCCGTTTCTCCCTTAGTAATCCACTTTCTAGGGCATTATTCTAGCCTTAAGTTAAGGATATAAAATGGTCCCCCTTTTAAAAACAATGTTATTCAACTAGGCCCTGGGGTACTTTTCTGAAGGCTTAAAGGCGACATTAAAAAAGATTGAAATTGCCAATAACACAAATATTTCTCTAAAGCCTTTGAACTCACCTAAGTTAAAGATAGGAACCCCGCACTGACTGAAGAAATTGGGGGCCCATTGATTAACTAAAAATAGTAAGTACTAAAATAACTCCCTGCCAAAAATAGAAAACTTTGCCAAAAAGCTCAAGAAACCCCTGCACGATCTCAACCAGGTCACAAAGTCCCTTAACCAAAAACCATTTAGCCTACAAGGACTCGAAATAGGCTAATGGTATTCCCATGCTAACTAGGTGCAAAGAGGGGACATTACAAAAAGCTACCTCTTGAACTAACAAAGAATCAAGAACATATATGGGCAGTTTAGTTGAGCTTCGAATAGCTCATCTAATCTAATGAATGTTCCTTCAAGGCATTAAAAATTGGCCCACATATCCTTCAGAGACATTCTTGCTTCCACAAACAATGTGGGGGCAAGGGTACAATAAAATCTCACACACAAGCAGAGTTACAAGACTTGCTGAGTTACAAGACTCGCTGAGTCTGGCCCAGACTCAGCGAGTCACCTCTACCGAGTCCAGAGGACCTCGGACCCGGACTCAGCCAAGTCTAGCCAGGTCTGCGCAGACTCGTTGAGTCCTAAGCCCAAGACTCTGTCGCCCAACAAGAATAAAAATGCAAAAAAAATTTAAGAAGTATTTGTTTTAAGTGGAACAAAAGATGAATATATTTTCACTCTTACCCTAAAAAGTCTTTTTTCTTGTTTGCAAACACGAGGAGAGAAAAAGAGGGTTTTGAGCTTAAAAATAGAGGCATTGAAGAGCAGACCAGCAGATAGATTGAAGAGGAGATTGCAATTGTTGATTGTTTGTGCAAATTAGTAGCTTGCATTCAAGCATTTAAAGGAGTTAAAGAAGGATTTGGAAGAGGTTTCCAACAAATTTAAAGAGGTAGGTTACATTTTTTTGTTATTTTTTTATTTTCTTACTTTCATATTTCCATTTTTTTGTACATTTGTTTTGTTTTTGTTTTACTTTATATTGTTGGAAAAAAATATGAAAGTTGAAACCCTAGTTTTGTTTTTTTCTTTCTATTATTTATTTTTAAGTTTTAACTTAATTAGAATAAGAGACATTATGCTGATTTTTTTCATTTATAATGTATTGCAGCATAATGTCTCAACCTACCGGTAGTGGAAGTGGTGCCCCAGTTAGACAAGATAAGGCTTGGAAACATGGCATCCCCGGATCAAAAAAAGGAGAAGCAACATGTATTTATTGCAAAACAAAATATAATAGGGGAGGTATTAACCAGTTGAAATATCACATTGCACAAATAGACTGCCATGATGCAAAAACATGCAAAAAAGCACCCCTTGAGGCTATACGTGAAGTGCAAGCTCAATTAGAGGAAGTTAAAGAGAAAAAAGAATTAAAAAGAAAGCAAATGGAAGAAATGGCAGCCATTGGTGGAGAGGCTTCTTCAAATCCTCGGCCTCCATTTCCTAGATCTAGAAGTGGTGGTAGTGCGAGTGTGAGCATTGGGCCTCGGATTGTGGGGTCGAGTGATCACTGATATTGGCTCCTCTGAGCCTTAGACTTCTAGGCTCTAGCTTTTATGTTGATACATGTTTTGAACTTTTGATGACATGGATTTCATATTCTATGAATTTTGAATACATTTGAAACTATTTGCATTTCTAATGTGTTATTTAGTTTATAGCTCATTTCCTTCAACTCAAGCCTAAAATTTGCATTTATACTTATGTGATGAATGTAAACTTGTGTATGTGTTCAAAGTAGCTTCTATTTGATGAGATTATTGTGTCTTTGAGGTTTATTTATTAAAAAATACATGAAACGAGTTTAAAATCGTTAAAAATCTTTGAATTTCTTGGGTTTTTCAGTTTGCCGAGTCTTGGCCGAGTTTTTGCCGAGTCCGAGTCCTAGTCAAAAATAAGCTTGCCGAGTCCGAGCCAAGTAACTATGCACACAAGACCTAGAAAAAATCATATACGTTAGTGTAATGTAGTAAATACCTATGCTTATACACAACAACAATGTGAGCACGGATGGGATCACATGGAACTCCATTTAAGAAAGAGTGTCTCATTCCACTTGAATTAAGCATATAAACAAACCATTCCCTCCAATTTTAGCAATTCTTTTGTCCACATAGAAAGAGACGATATCAGCCCAGTTCACTAAGGTTCTAGACTCCCAGACCTCATGCATAATAGGAACCACATTCGATATGGGTGATGTTCTTTTGATTCATAACTCTACTCAACAATGCCATAACCTTCCCACCTAGAGCTTCTAGTTGTATACTTTTTTTAGGGGTGGGGCAACTGGTGTTGAAGTCTGAACATCTGACGGAAACATCACCCAAAACATTTGTGGCTGCCAATTCATTTATGTTTTGTTGTGTGAAATACAATTGTGGGTTGGGTAACTTTTAAATCATGTCAAGAGTAGGCCTTATATAGTCTACCATGATTGTACCAAAGGGACCATAAATTTATCTCTCTCTAATGGTTCCTTCCCTCAATCCAAAATATTTTTGATGGTATCATAACTGACATAACATGGTTAAATTTCAAAACAAGCAGAGCCTAAAAGTCAGGCATAAAGCTCTCACTCAAGCATCAATCCCTTTCCACATTTGGTTAGTCAAAGGGAAGGTCCATATAAGTTGAAAATTTAAAATGGAAATAAAAGTTTGAGTACCACTTTTTAGCATCTGCTGCAAGCTTGTTGTTTTGTCAATGCATCATAGGACTGCCTTTTGTCAGCATTTATCTTCTTTCTCATTTTGAATTCTTCTCAACTCCTCACATTGCTTCCACATAAGGTTACGTTATGTATGTGAGCATTTCCATAAGATCAATCAGTACCTCCAAGTTCTCCCATGGCAACCTCAAAAAAAAAGCATCTTTCACTCACATCATGAAACTCCTCACTCTCCTACCTAGCAGGCAAAAATATTTTAGCATAAACCTTAGGGATGAACTCAATGAGAACATACAGGTGGGCTTCAATACTTGATATGGTTACCTAATAAATGCAGGAATAGCAACATATTTTAACTACTGCTACAAGTTCCCCCATGGCTAATTAAAGGCATCTAAGAGCTTATGGGAAGATAATGATTGCCTATAAAATGAAACTCCTCGCTCACAACTACTTTCCTACATAAGTTGTACCCTTTACACTAAAAGGGAAGGCTACCTTAAATATTCTTACTTACCCATACATATTCAGATGCAAATGAACATGTAAAACTAGGTAAGCCATTATGCCAATATCATGAAGGGGAAAAAACTAGTGCAAAGACACAATGGTGTGTGTAAAAGCTACTCCTATGTTTGAAGGGAACCAGATAATTTTCATCCGCAACATCTATGAATAACTATACATTCACAGTCTTAAGAATCTCTCATGGCATGCGATCTTCACATATTTATGGGTTAATATGCAAGATGCCTTGGAATCCTTGCAATGACTGATATAAAACAACCACCAATTTCTTCTAGCACTCACAATGAATGTGTACCTTTTGCAGCTAGAGTCAATACCAAATTCAGTCTTTCAAAATATTAAGTACTTCACATAGAGCTGATACTAGCAGCCGAATATTCAGCTGCAACATGCTCTTATACACTTAAAGCCACATTCAGATCCCAAGCCTAAATTGACACAATGGCTGTCATTACCAAGATCATTGAACATCCATGTGGCCAGAATAGCCTATAACAGCAGACGATGATTTCAAAATTTGCTGCAATGTGCCTAAAATCTAACCACATACAAAATCTTGAGAAAGACATATTAACCTGTATGAGACATATGTTATATGTGGGAACAAGGAAGAAAAACAATGCATCTTGAAGTGCATGCAAAGCCCAATAAGATATTTTGCAGAAAAAAATAATTTAAGATGCTCAATAGCTTTAGTTTAACACTCACCGTGTGTTGAGTGGAATGATACACCAAGTAAAACATAAGTCAAACTGTCTATCATGTTCATGATGCTGAAATGTATGAGTAGCGTGTTTGAACACCTATAAGAAGCTCCACTGCTTTTGCTGCAGCCATAGAGAATAATTACAAGATAACTGTCAGAAGAACTTACTGCACTTGAGTATGAAGTCCAAATGCTATTAAAAAAAAAAAATCAGTGATAAATGATGACAAACATACATCTATGCAAGTAAGCTCCCATAAAAATCATCACAATGAGCTATACCTGTTAAATTTCCTATAATTGGAACAGGCTTCAACAGCTGCTCAGAACGTTCCAGTCGATGCCTGAAATAATTACTTTGAGTCAACAGCGATGAAAACAATGTCTAGTTTTAACTTTAGGATATGGATCATACTCAATTTTTACCTTGTATACTTGCTAAAGAATGGATCTCTCATGATATAGAATGCCCATAGAAATTGCCTTCTTTTTAACTGCATGGAAAATTATCAGTAGTGTCTCCTTACAAATGCCAGATTTCCAACTAACCCTAACCATTACCAGAAAATAGAAAGCTTCATAATGATCCAATGAATTAATGGTTTTGCAATCAATACCTTAAAGTTTACCATATTTTACTTATCTTTTTCCAAAAGTTTGGGGGACTAGAGCATTGTCATATGAATGGCAGTCTTTTGCTGATTTTTATATTTTTCAGCACTGTAATATTCTTCACCATTTCTAATTCTACTCCAAAAGAAAATCCCATATATTGTGCTATTCATTTAGAAACAAAAAAATTAAAATGAATGGCTGGCAATGCATAGAAGAGTATTTATAGAAGCATCATGAACGAACAGGCTATTTTCTAGGCATAAGATTCAATTTTTCAGCTAAAGGTAGTGTTCAACCTCAGTAACCATATTGTTTTCCGACTTCAAAGAGTTTCAAAACCCTGTCTTTTGACTTGGCAGTACCTCCTAAGAAATCTGTGTATCTGAAACATAAGTAACAGATTTCTAAAAGTTTCAAATATAAAAACCTTACCTCTTGTTTCTCAATTGTGGATAATGAAGAACCTCTTCCAATCCTTGGCAATGTGACCCTATATATAATACCCATTCCAGCTGTGTCCACAGCTAATGACACGAACCAAGGCTTCCAAGACCCCGACCCATACTTTCTTGTAAATAATGCATAAAGAAATGGCCTTAAAATAAGAAGAACCTCCCCCAGCACAAAACATTCACCACTAAGTCCCTTCTCATGCCAGATAGACACCATTGTTGATCTTTTGGTGGCTGAAACAAAACTAACAAAAAAAACAGAGTCAAGCTCTATTGAGCAAGGAGACATCAACCAGAAGTTATTAAACATCGAAAGAAGTACATCAATGAAACACAAATTAAGATTTTCAAATAGAATTAATTTGCATTTTAGGAACAAGTGTGATACGGCATCATGAAATAAAGGAGGAGGAAAACAGCAATCAAGTAGCATAGACAAACACGGATATGATTCTCCCACATATGTTTTATCATGAGCACCATAAAGTTATAAATAAAAGGTGTTTCAAATCATATAATTCCCATACCAAAAAAAGAGCATCACATGTAATGTCAGTATACTTTGTAAGTTCATAAACATCCTTGGCTGGCATCTGTTCAGGAGTCAGCATCATGATGTTATTCTCATCAATGGGTTTTGTATTACACATTTTTGTTGGCTTTATGGTTATAATGTTTTTGAAGGAGCAAATGCGTCATAAGAAAAGAGCTGTAATTTCTATGATCTTCAACGAAATGCAATCCCCAAAAATACTGAGAATGATCCTTTTCATGTCAGAATGCAACGAAAAAAACATGTAAACATTTCTGGGATGTTTCCATTTTGGGAAATGGCTGGGAAAAGTTTGTGGACGTTTCTGAGACATATCCAAGACTTTCAATACCACAACAATATTTCCAGATGCTTAATGGAGGTCCTTGCAAATTTCCCGTCGCATAGTTCCATATAAAATGAAACAGATGACCAAACAGTATACAACACACACATATGGACAGCAATGTGGAAGAGCTTGCAAGAAGTGGAAGTAATACAGATTGATAACCCATTTAACCAACTTCCTCGCCTTCTACGGGAAAAAGAAAATATTCCAGATTAGTTCATTGAAGCATTAAAACTATTCAAGGCATCTTTCCAATCAAAAATGGCGTTAAAATAGCTATGCTTTGGATGGTGGAAAAGAGGCAATTGCAAATTATTTTGTATTAACCCTTGGATGAATGACTTTGTCCACTTCCTCACATAGATTAGTTTGGTTGAGTTTAATGTGCAGCAGTCATGCAACAACCTGCAACCTGTTAGAAGGCTGATTAAAGTCACTTGAATCATTGTCTACACCTAATTCAGGTTTCTTCCTCAGGAGTAAGTAGTAAAATTTACTCTAATGTTTTATCTCAGTGCCTCTTATAGATTGTAACTGTGAAAAGACAGGTGGTTTCTTCAACTTGTGAAACAATGGAGAAATTTATTAGATGGAGAAAGACTGTACAAAATGAAAGTTTCTTGCCAAAAAATTGTTCAAAAACCTGTAATTAAACCCATTTAGATGATCCAATTAGAACAAAAAAGCATAGAATTGCAACAGTTTAAAATGTTGTTCCTTCACATCTAATTTGTCTCATAAGATTTTGGCACCATCGACCCAAGATAGCAAATTGAATGGTTAAGCTTATCTCAACAGGAAGCATGTGCTACAGAATTGTCCAATAATCTGTAGTTTTTAGACGATAATTTTACTCCATGCCACAGATAAGACACTCATATACCACAGGAGTGTGGTTGACAAAGGCACATGAATAATAGTACATAAAATCTTCGCAGCAAAGGGCCAACAACTAACATAGATAATGGTAGTAAATAGCATACACAGAATGCAGGTTTAACTTATACAAAAAAGATGTTCAAATAACTTGCCTAAAAAGAAAGAAATTGAAACAGAGAAAGAAATTATTTTCATTTTGATGAATGATCAAAGTAGACCAATAGAAATCAAAAGTGTTGTAACTTATAAAAGCAAAACATGAGTACCAAACAGACGCTGGAAATAAAGCACAAATACTATTGAATCTAAATCTAGATAGCAGAGAAACCTAATATGAGAGGAGCAAACCTCAGCAGGTACCTGGTAAACCATAGGTGAGTTGTAAAATACAAAACAATCCTTTAGAAGCCCCAAGTTGAAAAGAACTGTTGATATAGCCAACAGAAGGGTTTGTGGGGAAAAGAGCTATAATTTTCATGCTTGTCAAGAGCAGAAGGGCCAGCATTCTCGCAGATTACCATAAAAGGCCAATTCTGATGATCTCCTCAAGAGCATATCCTAGGCTAAAAGGGTGTGGCTGTACAATCTGAGAAAGTAGAGTAGTCCACCCAGTGTCTGTTAACATGGATAGATGGTTATCCTGCAAATACAGTGGAAAAAAGGGTAGAGCATATTTGCCTCCGTGATTTGGCAAGCAAATAGAGGAAAGTAGTTGACTCTTTCAGGAAGCAAGAATATGTGGTTTGATATGCCCCAGAGAATGCTTCCAGAAGGGGACAACATTTCACAGATCGATCACCATCTGCATTAGTGATTGCAGTAGTGACTAGACACTAAAACCTCCAATGGCTACAAAAGGCTGATAGAAGGAAGTAATCAATCTAGAGTCTAGTTATAATCCCAAATTTTATGCCCTTTAAACACACTAACTATTTGTTCTGACCAGTTGTAATTACAATGAACATGTATGCTTGTGCTAAATACTAGTCACTACAGACTTCTGTATTTATCTACTTCAGCATAAAGCATATTTATTAAATAAAACTAAAAGAAATGCTATCATAACAATGCCCATTAAGAATTGCTATACCTTATTGTAACTATCACAATGCCTAAATATCTGTCAGTGTAACAAACCACATTTATCCAAACAAAATAAACTGCCATTTGAAAAACAAGGTTAGCAATGTCTCTAATGTAGTACTATGCATTAGTACTACTACAGTGCCCATGACCAACTTCATACACTTCATCTCATAACTGGCCAATAAAGCCCTGAAATGCATTATTAATAGTAAACTAGGAACAGTTAAAAAATTGAATTTATCACAACTGTTATCAATATCTCTAACAGCTCCACTAATCTCAACTGCTGGAGACATCACGGTGTCTTTTAACAAGTCAACTTCAACTAATTTATGCAGAGAATACACATTACAGACAGACTACAATTACATCCCTAATAAAATCTTCCTAAGAATAAATCAAATACTGTTGCACCGCTCCAATGAAGTTTGTTTTAAGCAGGAAGCTACAAGACTTGACACCCCCAACATTTGAAGAGAGTATGATTTTGGTCTCATCATATTTCCATAAATTAAAGCTTAGATTCAATAAAGATGCTGTTGCTTGAAAGTTTGTGATATATGATGACAGGTCAAATTTTCTGTTGATGAATCCCTTTATGAGTTAAACACAAATATACAACAGTTTCACTTGAAAATGATTAAAGCGAAGATTGCTTGAAATTTTTAGTATTATAAAAAACAGATTACATATGCAGACTAACAAAAGTCTATATCAATATGAAGTATATGATAGGAATGTCTTAAACATATTTGCAACTTCCTAAGAAGTTTGATTAATAATTGCTTCGAAAGGTTATAGTGCACACTGCGACTTAAAAGAATAAAATCTGAAACAGCACCAGAAGTGCTTTCATGAGCCTAGAAACTCAGATACTATTTCTTACTGCACAAATAAGGTTGTAGCAGGATGCAATACTTCAAGCTGGAGTAAAGACTTCTTTGCTACTCCAAGTATACACACCTTAAATGTGCCACAACTCAAAACGGCAAAGCACAAATGCAAAGTAACATAATGCAAGTAGTTAATTGCAGTTGCTCAAGCACCATTAAGTGTCTCTGGAATTTTCCATATATTTCTTATGGAAAAATAATAATTATCCCCATTTCAAATAGCTTGCAAATCGCTAACATTGCCATGGACCTTAACTAAAGAATAAACTCATTAAACAAATTAACAAAATGTTTAATGTTAATATTAAATTTCTTTTCCTACTAGACCATATAATTTCCACACAATGTATGCACACCAGGATATTACTGTTGCAGTTTTTTGGAGTTATTATTTTCAAATGAGAGGTACAGCACATTGTTTCTCACTACTTATGAAACTATGAATACATTTCTTTCCATCGGTGTTGAAAAACAGTGATCCTTCTGAGGTATTATAAAATTTCAGATTTAAGATGATCTGCAAGATTCTATTGATGGTTTGGAATGGGAAGTAAAATAGAATATGCCACCAGATTTAAACATACATGAGGGTTGCTGTGAGGACAAATGAGATCTCTGAACATTTTCTCCAAACTTCTGAAATGCCCGCATTGCTCTGCCTTCCAAACCTCTACCACCTGCACTCCAGTGAGGAAAATCGGGTGGCCCAACAGCCTCGTCTACATTAACTGTTGCTCCTCCATCTATTAGCATTTTGTACCCACTTTTATGTAACAAAATCAACCGAATAATTGCCCTGCATTATCATCCAGGTATACAATAAGTCAAACTACAATTAAACGGGAAAATATCCAATCCTCACAAACCCTATTCTTACAGAAAAACATTAGGAGTTACACACTTATCTAATTAACGGATGTTATACCATTTTGATTTCAAAGAAAACCGGGATAACAGTTGCATAAGACAATAAAAATTTAATAATGTGCTCAATAATTTAATCTTAAGAACCAGATATCCAGTCCACTGACATTATAAAGGAAATCTACTTACTTAGCACCTTCCATTCCAGCCAGGAAAGACCAAATCTTATCTTTTCCAAGGAAATGCTCCGCAACGACCTCAAAGAAAACCTCTGTCTCTTTTACTGCTGATATGCATAAGGACCAAGGGAATCGTGGTTCTTGACCAATGTATGGATGCTGAGCATGACTTTGTGAGTTGGCTCCAACATTCCTGGGAGGAAGCACGGGTGGGTTCTCGATAATATGTTGGTTAATGGCCGCAATTAGACCAACAAATGCAGATACTGGAAAACCAAAGAAACTCAAGCATAAGCCCTAAAACATATGGGCTAATTGGTAAATTTAAGGTCACTATCCACAATTCAATACTCTCGGAAGATCTTAATTAATTTTTTTATGTAAAGGTAATTGGACCCAATTCAGCAATTGCTTAACGTAGGCTGTCATCTATACTTAACATTCAAACTAGATCAAGATAGTCTAATTTAAATTTCCAGTAATCTGAGTTTCATCGGGGAAAATCAAGCTAATATAGTGAAAATTCCAGTAATCTGCTTAAACTAAGCTCTGAGCTCGAGAAAATTCAAATTCAATTACTTCTGAACTCATTGTTTTTTTCAGCTGTGTACCAAAGTGCTATGTAAAGGCCACAATTTATAAGTATCTTTTGATTGGATTTAGTGGATAATTTGATTTTCACGGAGCAAAAATCAAGCTAAAATGATGGAGATTCTAGCCATCTACATAAAGTAATCTGTGAGCTTGGTAAAATTCAAATTCCATTAATTCTGAACTTATTTTTCATTTCAGCTGTATACCAATATTGGTGTCTTGTGATTGAATATAGTGGACACTGTATATGAGTTAAAAAAATAAATTACATTTGATTGGGAAAAGTGAAAAAGAAAAACGAATACCAGCTTCTGCCCCAATCTCAGAAGAAGAAAACCTCTCGGGAAGAAACCAAGTCATGGCCTGCACGACCATAATTAGGAAGACAGAAATTACTCTCAAATCAAACAGTCGCAGCATACAATCAGTATTAGTATGTGTGCTGCAGCTTAACCATATGTCACATAAATCAGACACAAGCCCAAATAAAATCTGAAAGCCTTATAAATGTTTTGAGAATAGCAAAGGGCAAAAACCCCAATACAATATTTGGGTATCAATAAATAAACAAGTGAGAAATTATGCAGAGGAGTCGTCTTACATTAGCACAAGTTTCCATAGAAGATATGAAGTGCCTGTTGGTTCGCACCCATTGCTTGTACGCCTCCATGCCCTTCTTTTGACTGTAACTCACCCACTTGTTTGTTTTTGAATATCTGTGTGTGCAAAGAGCATTTGTTTTGTATTTAGATCTGAGCACTCTTGAAGAATATTTCCATTCGTGCTGCTTTTCATGGGCATCTACGAGCTAGACTAATCTTAATGACGTTCGACTGATTAGTATATATTCAGACCCAATAAACCATATTTCGTCTCACAATCCAGAGACGTGTAAACATGCACCGAAAATGGTGACAATTTTAGTTCACCATTATCAATCTCGCCCTTTTAGCACAGTATTTCTATACACTATATGATGGCAGACTGATATCTGCATGGGATAACAGGACCTAAATATAGACTCGATTATTAGCTTTTTTAAAAGGCTACTATTACAAATAATTTGTTCGGTTACCCTATCTTATTTTAAAAATAATAAAATTTATTAATTTTATATTTTAGAGGAATTATCTTATTTTATTTTTTAAAATATTTGTAAGGAAAGCTACAGTGCGGAAACGCTCTCCTAATGCCAATTTGCAGAGGATGTAAGCAAAAATATCTTTCTACTTCCTAAATTGCAGAATTTTAAGATGACTTAAGCAGAAGAATAGAGCACATATAAAGACCATGCACATATACACAAATATTTTTACCTTGAGAAACCCTTTCGGGAAAAAACCCACACACCAAAAAGTCGAGCGTCTTCTTTGTATTAGAGTAAACAATATTACATAAAATTGACAATGGACTTTTTGCACAGGCTCAGATTATGCTACAATCAACCCGAATTTTCTATCACACCTTATTCCCAATGAAACTTGTAGCAATTTATACACACTGCAATCCATTATGAAATATGGTGCGTTAACTGTCACTACACAAAAAAATGGTTACTGACAGTCTTGGCACCTCCATCCAACAGTCACCGAACTATCTGTGGACATCATCGCACGCTAGATACTACTACACGAGCATCAATGTACGCTCTACAGCTTCACCGCACACCTTCATACACTATGAGGGCATGTTTGTATGCCACGTTGTTGGATCTTTCCACACAGATCGTACGATGTGTCCTTTCGCATAGTTTGCACGGTGACTCCTTGCATAGGTTGTACGGTGTCTCACGACACATCACCATATGGTTGTACGGTGTTTCACCGCATAGGTCGTACGGTGTCTCACGACACATCACCATATGGTCGTACGGTGTCTCACAACATGGTGAACAAACACCGTATGATGATTTCACCGTATGTGCCTCGTCATTCTCAACAATATTAAAATTATATTATTTTTTAGATTTTGAAGGAATAAGTTGCATTATATAAATAGATTTATTAATTTCGTGTTATGTGTGTATGTGATGTTGTCATTAATGTGATAATTAATAAAAAAATTAGTATATTTTTTATGAATAGGTCTTCTTTATTAATTAAAAATATTAAAGTACATATTCACAACAAAAAAAGTCAGGGGATACAAGATCACTCCGCGAGAGTCAAACGGCCCAAGGTCGGAACCATAAAACTGTCAACTATTCATCAAAAAAAAAACATGGGCGCAGCCCAAATAAAGCCACCTCAAGCGGCCATGTTAGGATAACCGGTGGACAACTAAGAGGGGAGGGGTGAATCAGTTGTCAACAGATTATGAAATTTTAAGCACACAAAACCTTTTACCGAAATGCATAAACCAAATACTAGAATAGAAGATATATCAATTAAGCACAAACATAGACCATAAACAAAATACTATGCATCCACAACACATAACACCAAGATTTGTACGTGGAAAACCCGGTAAAGGGAAAAAACACAATGGAAAGCCTACCCATAGTCAAATGATACTTCTGCAGTAAGTATGTGAATACAATAAGGGGCCTGCACATGTAGGAAGGCACACTACCTAGAGCGCACTGCTCATCACAAAAGGAGCCTCATTGACTACGAAATCCAGACTACAATCCGGAAAGATGAATGAACTGCAAGAATGGCATCTACTATGCCTGAGTATAGTTTCGGTTAAGCTCAATACCGAAGGTCTTAAACCTCTTACACAAACCCAATTCAATCACCTATGATTGACCAAAATCTCTGCATATGATTACAACTTTATTCGCACACAGATAATCCCATAACCCTTGACCGTGATCTACAAAGAGATCTTACATCATATATATATATATCAACTCGGGACCTAAACAATTAGGTATGCCGCCTAAAAGATAATACAATAAATCTGTTACATAATCTCGCAAACCAATGATAAACAAAGTCAGCCTAAGACCGAAACAACATAAACCAATCAATAAATCCAACCGGTAATGCATCGGGAGCATCAACCAACACGTTACACAAACTGGTCCATAACCTAACAGAATAAGACCGGACCAAAAATAGGTTGCCATAAACCAAATAAGATACCACCAATCAAATGGAACATGAACACGATAACCATCAACATCCTGAGAACCTTCTAGAAGCCGCACCAACACCACTTATCGGATTCATCAAAAGACCTTCAACGAAGCTCTGTCGGTAGAACCCTTACCGGTAACCAAAAGGCTTACTAGAACAAATGATAGCATCTGGATCACCAAATCTCGAACCAATTGAATGAGATACACATCAAGAACACATGAATAACCAATTCCACAAACCGGAGCATACCAGAGAATACCGGAGACAAATCTCCAGATCAACATCAAAGTCCAACCATTCTACCGGAACCCAATAGACAACAAAACAGCTAGTGTTGACATGAATGCAACACAATCAATTCCTCCAAATTGCCAATAGGCCAAAGCAGTGGCAGCTAAGGGGGGGGGATCTTGATCATCCTTTTTAACCCATACATCAACGGGGCCAGGGGTCGGGTCCGGAAGGGACCACCCATCTTCTTCTTTTTCTAGATATTTTAATTTTCTAGATATATTAAGAGTTGAGTAAAGACAATAGACTAATAATGTAACAAATATAAGCTAACAAAGAATGTAAACAAACATGTAATGAACTGAAATGAAAGGTGATTAGAATTTGTATATCTTAAAAGGTAACATTATCTAAACTTACATTATAACAAAGGGTTGTGGCTAAGATCATAGAAGGTTTGAAATGTTTGATTTCGATGTTCTAAAGTTCTACACAAAACTACAATATCAACTTGACTTTCATATTCACAATCCTATCCAAAAAAGGTGATCCTATCCTTGAAACATGTGATCCTATCTTCTCCAAAACTAAGCCTTTGATACTTCTAAGAAGTGCTACCAAATGCAAGGAAAACAAGAGTGGTGTTGAAGAGCATTATGGAGCTTGTTATGCAAGGAGTATAGTTCAAGACTTTTATGTGCCTTGGCCAAGCCCTATGATTGAATTAATAATAAGAGTAAAAAAGAGAGGAAGTGACTAATCTCCACATTAAATGGCATTCCGTACGATTTTCAAAATCTGTAAAACACAACGGATTTGGACGAAATTTTCAACATGAAATCTTCATGATCTTCATCCCCATTGTTGTAAAAACACAAAAAATTGCACAAAAAATCATCATGTTTTGCACATCTGGGGATTCTTTGAAAAAAAAAATCAATGCCATTTTATGTGGAGATTAGCCTATTCCAAATAGAGATATGAGGGAGACAATAGATGTTTATATGTGGATAGTAGTGAATGTTATTGAGACTTATCATTGATTGTCAATTTTGATGATGCAAGTTAGTGTGTGAAAATGCCAAAGTGTCCTTTGAATGTGTTCCTTGATATGGATGTCAATTAGTTGTCTGTAGAGATACATTGAGTGTTTTTTTTTTGTGTATGGTGAAGAGTAATTGATGTGCTTGATGTACCTGCAAAAAAAACAGGAAATGTGTGCTCTTTTGTATGCTTGTTCAATTATCCATGTGTAAGTGGCCTAGGATTTATTATCTTTGTATACACAACCCTAGATACATGAACATTGATATATTTGCACCCACATTAACAAGTAATGGTCAAATCTTACAAATATGGCCCTTCAAATCTAAAAAATTAAAAAAGAAGACATAACACAAATTATGATTGTGTCCAAGGTGAATAAGCTATTGAAAAATGAACCACAAGCATTTTCAGTAGAGAAATGTAGCATGTCTAGGTTGTTGATCATGTCTTGGATCAATGAGTGCACTAAATGGTTGAAACGTGCATTAAAATCATGCATCCATGAAATCAGCCCAAAGTGATACAAAACTAAAGTGAAAATGTGATAAGATATGCACCTTTTTAGTTCTACAATTTAATATTTTGAATTGTATTTTTTCTATTAGTAGGGATAAGTTGTATAATTAATTTTAGAAGATCACATTCAACTTATGTTGTAAATAAGTTCATAGATTAAAATTAACAACAATGAAAATAAAAAATCATAGAAAATAATACATTATTTTTAACATATTATCAAATAATTAAATTTTTTTTAACATAAAAATCATTTATATGTAAAAATGTTTGCTCATAAATTTACGATTGTGGGAAAGAATATATTCTTAAATCATATATAATTGGCGTGCTTGTGAAGTGTATACCGGTGATACCTGCAACTGCAACACAAAACACTCAATAGATAATTACAAGCATGGCTAATGAATTTAAAGAAAAGAAAGATAAAACCATAGCTAAGCGATCTATCGCTTCCTAGTAAATGCGAGTATGAATTTTGCTCTCAGATCTGGTTAGGCGAATTCCAGTGACTTGACTACACCTAGATGGAGAATTTAAATGATAAATGATGTATTTAAGTTAGCAATGATAATGATTAAACTACATGATTCCATGATTATGCTAGAAAATATGCTAAAATGATGCAATTAAGCTATGATAGCAATGCTCAAATGATAAACTAAACTTGCATATGCCTATATTAACAATGCATGAAATGCAAATGTGATGGGATCCTTATTGCTCCAAAATGGGGTCTATTTATAGGATTTCCAAGGGCAGGGGTGAGGTGGCAGGAATCAACGGTCAAGATTAAGTCTGAAGATATCAATGGTGAAATTAGAGGAGGTTGGAAAAGAGGTTGGGTGAAAGGAAACAATTGGAGGTTGGTAGGAGAAGGGGTTGGATGAAAGGGGACAATGTCATCTCCATGGTGACAAGTGTCAAGAAGCTTCTAGAAAGGTTGGATAAAAGGGAACATTTGTCATCTCTATGGTGACAAGTGTCAAGAGGCTTCTAGAAGATGTTGATGAAAGGGAACATTTGTCATCTCTATGGTGACAAGTGTCAAGAGGCTTCTAGAAGAGGTTGGATGAAAGGGAACACTTAGTGACAAGTGTCACAAAGCTTTGCTCATGAGAGGGCAAAGTGTTCAAGGAAAGGGGACATGTGGTTAGATGGAATGGGTTAGGTTTAGGAATGGTTAGGTTAGGTGGTTAAAGGTTAGGAAGCATGTGGGTAATTTGAATTTAGAAATTCAAATAATAGGAAAAGGCTAATTAATTTCAACAACTCATAAATTGATTTGGTTTAATTAATTAGAGGATTAGAAGAAATGAATTTGATGGGGAAGAATTAATTAATTTGAATTAATTAATCAAAGGGGATTATTGAAATGAACCTATTAAATAAATCCTTAGATTTATTAATAAGTAGATGAAAAGGGGGGATTTAATCAACTTGTTGATGAATTCAATTAAATTGGGGAGGGAGATTAATTAAATAATTGCTTATTTAATTAATTATCTTCAGACCATTTTTAGGTGTATACATTTTGCCCCTCTTTGAAGCGAGGTGTGATGACGCGTTGATTCAAAGAATAATCTCATTTTGATGATGATATTGGTTCGATAGGATGCCCCTGCTCTTGGTTGATAGATTGTGCTGTGATGATGCCCCCTCGGGAGATCAATTGAGATAATTGATCTTTGGAGTTTTTGTGATCTTTGTGAAATTGATATCCCGATTAGAAATGATTTGATGTCTGCAACTATGGTTGATGAAAATGCGAGTTCTACAATCACGGTGATGTGGTTCTTGATGATTGATAAAGTTTGATTGGTTAGATTGATAAGATCAAGATTCAGTCTGGTTTCAGGAATGACACCTCCTGTATAAGACAAAGATGATCAAAGCGTCTGGTTTCAGGAACGATATATCATGTATAAGACATGATCAGAACATCTGGTTTCAAGAAAGATGCATCCTATATAAGACATGAGAAAATCGATTTAGATGTGATTGATTGATAGAATTGATAAGATTGATTAGATAAAGCACTGACATTTTATTGATATCAAGTTGCAGAAAGATTCGAATATGTTGATGTTGATTATGTTGAGAGGATAGCATAAGATTTTCGTTGGGTCGTCAATATCTGGAGAGATATGATTCATTAGTTTGATTGTGTATACAGTTGTGATGATACCTTGATGATTCCTATGATAGATTTAACATTGGAGAAAAGGAGCATGCAGGATCCGATGTAAGAATGAAATGCAAGCTAAATGCAAATGAAAATGCAAGCTAAATGAAAATGAAAATGCAAAGCTACAAACGGACCAGTCACTGGATTATTGCGTTTTTATCATCATTGAGCTTTTTAAAATGTGGGAAGTGAGTGCAAACATTGATGGTATTATTAAACTATGATAACCTGAGCACTGCTTTCCTGGATTTTGATATGGCAAGTTAGCACAAGTATCGAGGTATAATTAAACCAAGATGACCTGAGTGTTGCTTGCGTAAAACATGTAGTATTAACCATTTCAATACGCAAATCGGAAATATCTTCAATGATACTTTGATGATCATGTCCCGAGACAAATTTGCACATATTAATGATTAATTTTCAGATAGCAGACAAGAAAAATATCATGTTCCTTCCCTATTCCTCTAGTCAAAGACATCCTGGAGTCACTCAGAAATCATGATAGGGAAAATCAATTATAGAAAAGTTGAACAATCATGTTAAAATCATTATCCAAAAGATATCATCTATTGAAAAGTGTGTGATGTGCTTAGACTGACTTTGTGATAGTTTGATGGTTGATAATTTGATCTTGTGTTCAATGTTGGATATATCACAGTTTTCGCTTGATAAGAGTTGTCGAACCGTTTGTTCTACCTGTTTGATTAAGCTTAGAATTGATCAAAAGTTTTGCCCCTAGCAAAGTGCAGGATTTTGCCCCAAGCCTAGAAACAAATTCGTTATGATATACCCAATGATCCAAACCATGGCGTGAGATTTAGCTAGGATGTATGCGTATGTACAAAGGCTTCATGATGCATATGAACAACGCTGATGGAAAATGAATGCAAGCGGAAAGATGCATGAACTAATAGATGGAAGAGCTAGATGACAAATAGCGTCTGTTTGCCAGGTTTTCACCATTGATTTTTTTTCTTTTTTCATTGTTTTTCACTGTTTTTGTATTTTTTTGCTTTTTCACTGTTTTTGGATTTTCTTCTTTTTTACTTTTTTTGGATTTTTTGCTTTTTCACTATTTTTTGATTTTCTGTTTTTTCACTATTATTTTTTATTTATTTTTTCTGCTAGCTTTTTCAAACATAAAACTTCTTCGAGCTGATCCCCGTCTTGTGTTGATAGTCGATATACTCCTGACCCAAATACTGTCGTGACCACAAACGGACCTAACCAGTTTGGTTCAAATTTTCCTTTCTTTTCTCGATCTGACTGGTTTCGTGGATTTTCCTTTAGCACTAGTTCCCCTACTTGAAAAATTCGTGGTTTGACTCTGTGATTATAACTCCGACACATTCTTTGTTGATATACCTTTAAATGATCAAAGACATTTTGTCTTCGTTCATGGATCAATTCTAACTCTTGCAGTCTAGATACTCATTGTTCTTCATCTGGAATGAGACCTTTTAATGATACTCATAGAGAAGGTATCTCTACTTCTATTGGCAGTATTGCTTCTGATCCATAAACAAGAGAGAAAGGTGTGGCACCTGTTGGTGTGCGAATACTGGTATAGTAGGCCCATAGAGCAAGGTTTAATTGAATATGTCGATCTTTTCCAGCATCGTTCACTGTCTTTTTGAGGATTTTCAGAATAGTTTTGTTTGATGCTTCTGCTTGCCCATTCCCTTGTGGATAGTAGGGTGTGGAGAATATGTGTTGGATCTTGAATTTCTCACATAGATCTTGTACATCTTGCTTCTTGAATGGTTGCTCATTATCAATGATAATGGTCATTGGTATTTCATAGCGACAGATGATGCAATTCAAGATAAATGCAGCAATTTATTTTCCTGTGATATTTATGAGAGGTATTGCGTCAATCTATTTTGTAAAATATTATGTAGCTACAAGGATGAATTTGTGACCATTAGATGAAGAAGGATTTATCTTTCCTACTAGATCAAGACCCCATTGACAAAAAGGCCAAGATGTTGCTAAAGCATGAACTTCTTGTGCTGGTGCATGAATCAAATTCCCACGGATTTGACATTGTTTGCATGTTCTAGCTATCTAAAAAGAATCTTGTTCCATAGTCGGCCAATAATAGCCCAAGCGTATGAGTTTTTTCGAAAGGGTAAGACCACTTGAATGAGTGCCACAAATGTCATTATGGACTTCACATAAGGCCTTCTCAGATTTTTCTTGTTTAAGACATCTTGAAAGAGTATCGTCTAGACCTCGTTTAAACAGGGTATCTGCAACGAGAGTAAAATGGGAGGATTGGCGAATAAAGTTTCTCTTTTGATTTTTCGATAAGTCAAGAGGTAAGATGTTATCTTTCGGGTATGTGTAAGTTTGGCCATAGGGGGAGGAATCATGCCCCACAAGGTGACAGATAGTTTGGGAATTAGGGAAATTATGAGCAGGGTAAAACAACTCTTCTACCAGGAATTCATAACGTTGTTGATTTTCCTATGTCTAAAGTAGAGAAACGAGTGTAGCCAAGGCATCTGCTACTTTGTTATCATTTCTTGGAATCTGCTAGAAAGTTATTCCTACAAAGTATTTCTTGATATCATCAACCATCTTTTTATAAGACATTAATTTTTCATCCTTTGTTTGATAGTCATCATTAATTTGATTAATGACGAGCTGAGAGTTTCCAAAGACTTGAAGTTGTGTAATGTTCCATTCTATAGCCATTTTGATACCTGTAACCAAAGCTTCATATTCTAATGTGTTGTTGGTGCATGAAAAGCTTAATTTGTATGCTTTTGGGATTGTATGACCTTGTGGTGTGATGAATAGAATACCTGCTCCTGATCCATGTTGTGTTATATTATTGATGCTTGCTCCCAGACTGATATTTGGGTGATGTATTGTAAGGTATGGATCGAACCCTGGAATGTTTGTATATGAATAGGTAAAATTGATTTGCCTTCTTTTGAAGAGTTCCCCATATTTATGTCTTGCTAGTTTTGATAAAGAGATTGCTGGATGTAGATCAGTTGTGCCAATGATAACTGCCTCTGCTAGTTCTATCAAAATGGATGACCTTTCTTGATAAAACTCAGGTAAGGTGTCAAATCTCCCATCCTCTGGTGCCTCAAGGAGGTTTTCACCATTGATTTGTCCTTTATTTGTACTTTTTCCCGGTCTAATATTTCCAATAAATGGTTTTCAGCATTATACCTGATATTGTTTTCTTGATTTTCACTTTTGCGACTAGGAGATTTAACACCCACTTGACTGGAAGGTACGTTAGCGGAATCCCTGGTGAAAGTTGATGCGGGTTTAATTTCATTAAGATATAAGGATATGGACTGGTCATTAGGAAAGGTATCAATGGCAGTATGTCCTTCACTTTCCCAGTCCATAGGTTCAGGATGAATTAAGGATAAAGGATCCCAATGTTGGATTATGTCAAAGATATTAGGGGTCATGATAGAGATGTCAAAGCTTTCAGTATGTATTTCCATGTCTAGAATGGTACTCTCATCAGAATGACCTCGCACAAGTAGTTCTTGATCGTCCTCGGTTAAGTCCATGTCAATCGAATGTGATTCTGATTCAAGTAGGCTAGTTGCTAACGTTTGTCCTGCATACGCGTGAACTACATCAACATCTATATACGTTTCTTCTCTTTCCCTTTCAAGTTGCTTTTGTTTGTTTGTCCATGATAGCAAATATTCTCTAGTCTCTTGATCTCTTAGTTGCATTTGTTTTTCCATACTTGACAAGATAGAGGCAAATGATTGTTCCTTGGATTGCGTGTTTGAAGATGTTGCCTCCCTATTATGTGAAACAATGACCTCTTGAGCTGATTTCAAATTTTTACAACACTACAATGGATTTGAGTCGGCTGATATTGTGATTTCTTGTCCATTGTATGGAAATTTTAAGCACTAATGACATGTTGATGTAATAGCTTGTATGTCCTATATCCATGGTCTCCCCAAGAGTATGTTGTATGGTAGGTCCACCTCTAGAACTTGGCATGCTGTGTCTTTCTGTGAAGGTCCTACTCTAAGGGGTAATTCCACAATTCCTTTAGAGGAATGCTCTTCTTCACCATAGGCTTTGATTTTTATCCTTTTCCTGGGATCAATTGCATCTTCTAAATAACCCAAAGCACGAACAAGACTCAAAGAGCAAATGTTCAAGCCAGCTCCCCCATCTATTAGGACATGTTTAACGAGTGTTCTATGAATGAGGACTTCGATTTGCAAAGAAGAGTTATGGGGATTTTGCAATGAATCAATGCTTGGATATGAAGGAGATGGGCTTTGAATAGGATCCTCTGAAATAGGTTTGATGGCAATTATGGATATCCCTTGGGGAACTTCATCTTTGGATGTATTCTTTGGTGATGATGCTATGGAAGATTCTTGCAAGCTTTCAAGAGGTGTGGGAATAGATGCCTTTGGAGCGTCAATTTTTTTATGGGGGGATGAGCCATTGCTAGACATAGGTGTACGATTTTGATCTTCTTTAGCCAAATCCTTTAGGGATCTCTTTAAGAGTTGCATAAAAGAGCCACCTTTCTTCGGAGATGTGTTTGAATCCTTGTGAGGTTTTGGCATATTTTGATTTTGATTTTGGACTTGTTTGATTTCTCCGATATGTTGTCTTGTTACTTGTATTTTGCTTTGGTATGTCATGTTGATATGATTTTCAACTATTTCAAATGTTTCTATTTCTGTCTCTACGATTTTTCGTCTCAGAGCTCTAGTTAAAACGACATACACGTGTTTTAGATATTGTGCTAAAATTTGATTGTTCAAAAGTTGTTTTGATAAGTGATCAATTGTCAAGGTAAATGTGATAGCGCGATATGACACGAAAAGATGATTCAAGTGTTTAAAAAGTTTGCAAGTTTTTCGATCTTTGGTGATGATTAAATAAAAATCAAGTCCAGTAGGAACGATATATCCTACGATGTGGAACAAGATTATCCTGACCAAACATTTTAGTTTCGTGATAAAGGATGATAGATCATGATGAGAAACTATGTTTGAGTGATCAATTTACCAAAGAAGGCGATAATGCACTTTGAGATGTTTAGATCTTGAACTTGTTGAGGGTGAGCACTTGAAAATATTGAGGTGTTTATGTTCTAAAGTCTTATTTTGACGAATGATAACTTGACCAAGCGAACCAAGAAGACAATCCAAGCACAAAACAACAGATAACAGGTGTTTATGATTATTGCATACTGATCAAGCAATATGACAGACCTGAAAAAGTCATGCAAATCAGTAGCGTTGGACTAATAAATACAGAGACTCGTATGACAGATCATATAGCCTCAAACGACAAAAGATACAAGCCTATACGACAAACTGAGATTTCCTTTGAAAAAACAGAGACTCGTATGACAAAACTGTGTGGGGGAAAAAAGCGAGACTAGGTTATCATGCCCTAATCCTACCTCTTGTCACACATTACGGAATACGAAAGAGCCTAGAGGTATCACACAATTGGCTACTTCTTTTGTGAAAGAGAGAGCCACTGGCTACCTATTAGGGTTTCTATTCCTTTGTTGTAATTGAAAGGTAAGATTATGCAAGTCCAATTCCTAACCCTAAAATGCAAGTATGAACTAACAACAAGATTGCAGAATTGAACCTAGACAATGGAAAGCTATAAACACAAGGATAAAACAAGAATGCAAATGCGTACCCGGAGTCAAAATCGGACTGAAAATGTTCGGGACGAGGGCGCGGGCGCCACTGTCCTGATTCTGCACCTGAAACTGCACCGGAAACTGCTGTTTTGCACTCTGGAACACTGCCGGAAACTGTCAAAAATGTTGTCTGTCCGGAGGACCAGGGCGCCCAGCGCCCCTGTCCCAGTCTTTTGCTCTGCAATTTGATGCAGAGTGCTGTCTCGACCTGTTCTCTCCGGATCTGTATCCTGCGGCGTCGTCCGAGTCCCGAAACCTGCACTGATATCTAAAAAAGGGTGTATGGGCGGCTATATAGGGTTTTGCCTTAGTCAAACCCCCGCTTCGGTGATTTCCACCTCCACGAATAGCCAAGTTGTTTTGTAAAATGTATTGTGTGTGCAGACCTAGTGTGTGTGCAAGGTCCTAAAATGCAAGAAAGCAAACTAGAGCAACCTAGAAAGTAAACCCTAATTGCTTGTAAATGATAATGTAAATGCTCTAAATCAAGATGCAAAGTGATCTAAAGCATGAATGAAGGATATATTGAAGCTTATGCAAAGACATGAAAACAACATGAAATCATACCCAACCCCCAAGGGAGAGGTACAAGCCAATCTTCAGTCGGTAATCTCCTATTGTTCTTCAATGTCTTCCAAGCCCTAAATGGATGAATGGAATTGATAAATGCTTGATAGAGGGATGTTGTAATATGTTGAAGTCTTCAAAGATCTGCTCTTTCGTTGCATATGAGGTTCCTGAAAACAAAAATCCGATCCTTTCAAATGAAGAAAGAGAGCTCTTATGTATGAAACCCTAGGTCGCAATTTCGTCTTTTGGTCGACCTAGAGATTGAATCTCCTGCCAATTTCTTGGGGTTAAGCTTTATTTTATGATTGGATCGTGCTCCTAAAATTTTGAGAAAAATGTCTGGGACTGTGTGCACTCCGGGCGCCACGGTCCCGACGACTTTTCACCAAATTTTCAGGGCCGTCAGATATGATGATTTTAGAGAGAATCTCGAAGTTACAGGTGATTTTGAGATGTTTTGACCCCCGAAATCAAGCCCCCAAGTTCGAAATAGGACTTAATTAGGGTTTTTGATTAGATGATGTATTGGAGGAATAAAATGAAAAGGGGCACACTTTAACGAAAGGGCCCGACTTTATGATGTGAAGGATGATGAAATAGGACCTTAGACCTAATTAGTTTGATTAATTAAGTGCTAAAGGAGCAATGCAATGCAAAATGTAAAATGCACTAAGGCGGGTGCTAAACTAGGTGTTAAATTGTACCGCTTTAGCAAGTGCGTACAATTTATGACGTTACAAAAACATACCAAGCCATACGACAAATGATTATCTAGTACGACAAAGAACTCTAGATCATACGATAGACAACAGAGCAGAGATAAAAAGTGTTGGTTTTGCCGAATTTGGATTAGTGAATTTTGATGTTTTGCTTATGTTTTCCAGTTTTAGATGTCTGATTTTTCAATTTAGGGATGAATACACAACAAACACATGATGTGATAAGTGACTCCAAGCATGCTAAACCCTAAGGAAATTGGCTAAGGAGATAAAACCTTTTCTTGCAAACTTAGGTACACACCCAATAGCTAATTAGAATACAGTCATTGAGTCTCACGCAATGGATTCTCAACGTCGTATTATCCGACTCCAAACGCTAATGGGGGCACGATATGGCAAGTGTCTTGGGAGAGTTACTATCTCTCTTGTACAAAGATTATCACCCTTTTGGAGGTGAATCAGGTAGCTTCTAATTTAACCGGCACTAGTAAGGGATTCGTTCGACGCGTCGGGGTATAATACTCAATTAAGAGGTCTCTCAACCTTGAAAAGCAAGGTTTGATATACCCAAAGGTACATAGGAGAGCTATTCCCGAGCACTATCGTTGACTTGATTTTCATCAAATCACATTCATTTTATAGTGGGTTGGATTACTTGGCGTTAGCCATTCCCACTTAGGTTGTTCCCCTCTCACCGACCGTAATGGCTTTAAGAGTTATTAGCTCCTCCGGAGAGAAGGCCTACTAAAGATATGCACTAATGAAAGCAAATGATGAATCTATCTTTCTGATCACCTAAGAAAGGTGAGAGCATACTCCCCTATCATCAAAAACACAAAATACATGATTGTTCATTCCTTTAGCAAATTCAAGTGTGCCTAGAAAGATTAAAGAAGATAGAGAGTTTTGTTGAATTCTTTTAGGCAACCTGCAAAATAGATCAATTAGTAGTCACGATGTGTTTTGAATTAGGTCTTTGACTAGCGTATCTTCAACAATCATTCTACAAGAAAAAGAGTTAGGATGCCAAAAATCTCACAAACAAGTCAAGGTTAGCATTAGTAGTAATCACTTAAAGTATCAAACCCTTAAAATGCAGTCAACTTTAAAATCACAAAAGCAGAGTGTCGTGCGACACACTTTACCAACTCGTACAAGTCAAGATGAGAGATAGTACAACATTGAAATTTTACCAAAGGCTCGTATGAGTTAGGATCTCTTGTCGTTCCAGCTCACAAAGTATGTCGTACTAGGCCAAAAAGGGACTCGTATGACATTTTGATTCAAACCCAACAAAGATGAATGTTTGATGAAGCTTGAGAGGCCAAAACTGATAATTCCGAGCTCCACGCCAAAATGTCATGCCTGTGAAGTGTATACCTGTGATACCTGCAGCTGCAACACAAAACACTCAATAGATATCTCATTACAAGCATGGTTAATGAATTTAGAGAAAAGAAAGATAAAACCATAGCTAAGTGATCTATCACCTCCTAGTAAATGCGAGTATGAATTTTGCTCTCAGATCTGGTTAGGCAAATTCCAGTGACTTGACTACACCTCGATGGAGAATTTAAATGATAAATGATGTATTTAAGTTAGCAATGATAATGATTAAACTACATGATTCCATGATTATGCTAGAAAATATGCTAAAATGATGCAATTAAGCTATGATAGCAATGCTCAAATGATAAACTAAACTTGCATATGCCTATATTAACAATGCATGAAATGCAAATGTGATGGGATCGTTATTGCTCCAAAATGGGGTCTATTTATAGGATTTCCAAGGGCAGGGGTGAGGTGGCAGGAATCAACGGTCAAGATTAAGTCTGAAGATATCAATGGTGAAATTAGAGGAGGTTGGAAAAGAGGTTGGGTGAAAGGAAACAATTGGAGGTTGGTAGGAGAAGGGGTTGGATGAAAGGGGACAATGTCATCTCCATGGTGACAAGTGTCAAGAAGCTTCTAGAAAGGTTGGATAAAAGGGAACATTTGTCATCTCTATGGTGACAAGTGTCAAGAGGCTTCTAGAAGATGTTGGATGAAAGGGAACATTTGTCATCTCTATGGTGACAAGTGTCAAGAGGCTTCTAGAAGAGGTTGGATGAAAGGAACACTTAGTGACAAGTGTCACAAAGCTTTTCTCATGAGAGGGCAAAGTGTTCAAGGAAAAGGGACATGTGGTTAGATGGAATGGGTTAGGTTTAGGAATGGCTAGGTTAGGTTGTTAAAGGTTAGGAAGCATGTGGGTAATTTGAATTTAGAAATTCAAATAATAGGAAAAGGCTAATTAATTTCAACAACTCATAAATTGATTTGTTTTAATTAATTAGAGGATTAGAAGAAATGAATTTGATGGGGAAGAACTAATTAATTTGAATTAATTAATCAAAGGGGGTTATTGAAATGAACCTATTAAATAAATCCTTGGATTTATTAATAAGTAGATGAAAAGGGGAGATTTAATCAAATTGTTGATGAATTCAATTAAATTGGGGAGGGAGATTAATTAAATAATTGCTTCTTTAATTAATTATCTTCAGACCATTTTTATTTGTATACAATAATATTTAGAAGAAGAAAAAAAAAGTATTTGAAGAATACATGGAAACCAATTAAAAAGTAGAAAGATGTCTCCTAATGCTAAAATTTACAGTTTGTTTGAATGATTGCTTCAACAGAGAACAACATATGCATTGAAGGTATAGGCTAATCTCCACACAAAATGGCATATCAAAAAACCTTCTAGATTTGCAAAACAAAGGATTTTTTCGTCATATTTTTTGTGGTTTAACAAAAATGGGGATGTAGAGCATGAAGATTTAACTCCTGAAAATTTCATTAAAATTTGTTTTGTTTTATGATTTTTAGAAACTGTATGACATGTTTTGTGTGGAGTTTAGCCACTTCCTGTATTGAAAGTGTAGTCACACAAATCTGTCCAGCTTAATTAAATAAATATTCGCTATTTATTTGATTAAAAATCCACTAGCCACCAGTTAATTAAATTAATATTTAAGTAATTCATCTCCAAACATTCTTCTATTAATTAAATAAATTATTCAATTTATTTTAATTAATTCATTAAATCAAATTCAAATCAATTAAATAAATAAAATCTATTTATTTAATTAAAATCCCCTTTTTCCTCTTTTAAATAAATTAAATAAAACATTTATTTAAATCATTATCCCCCCCCACTTACATTTTCCTACAAATGCAACTTGCACACATTTATTGAAATAAATGAATTTTTATTTTAATAAAATCCTATTTTCCTTCACCCACCAAATCCACTTGCAAAAATCTAATCCCCTTCTAGATTCTTCTAACTCCTTCCTAATTAGCCTAATCCATCCCCTAATTATTGTCACATTCCTAAGCAAAATGGAGTCACTTCTCAAAGACTTCAAAAGTCTTTGAAAAGCATTTAATGCTTTGTGTGTTCAACAAATTAACCCCCAAAGTCTTCCAAGACCACTAATGGCTCTTACATGATCATTTATGGCTCTTACATAACCATTTATGGTTATTTCAAACTTGTCCCCCCAAACATTTATTGTTTTGACCATATTCATCCATTTCACATTTGCACAAGAGTTTATCCATTGGATAAAAGCTTTATTCTTTGAATAAAGATTTTATTCATTCAACCAACCTTGACTCTAAAATCCCAAGGTCATATCAGACATTTAATGCTTATTCCCTCTCCTCTCAACCTATCTCACATTGACACTTGTCATCCTGGGATTGGGTTGAAAGCCCTCACATGGATTTGAAATCATTCAATCCTGACCCTTGTTGAGATTGCTCAATCTCAACCATCCACTGCTCCATTTTTCCTATAAATAGAGCCCATTTCTTCATAATCCAGATCCTGAAAACTTGTATGCATTTAAGCTATAGGCATTTTAAGAGAGCATTTTAGCATAGGCAATCTAATATCTTGTTATTTTGGTTAAAATATATCATTTTAGCATCAATAGCATAACATTAGCTTTTCATTTCACATTTAGAGCTATACTACAATCTCAATCCTCCATAAGCATCCATAGTGCAAAAAGCTGCTGAGAGCTACACTATTTTGGAACTTGGAGAGGAGAGGAACAAGGGAGAAAGAAACTAAGAGCATGTTAGGAGGTATTTGGAGATGCCTCATCATGTTTGCTTTGATAGTTAAATATGTTTGCATGTTTTTAGTGTCTCTCTTGGTATGCCTTTTTAGATTAGTTTTTGATTGACTAACACTGACAGTTTTGTGTCTTTTGTGTTGTTTATCATTTGCTAACTTTGTGCCATTTAGGTAGGCATCAGAAAGCAATCTTGTCTTTTAGTGTAAATCTAAATTCTCATCGACCTAAATGAGCACATTAGTCATAGTGAGTTGGAAATACAATATTTTCAAAAAGAAATGTACACAAAATCAAATAACACGCAGAACCATCTTTTTTTTGCGTAGCCAATTTTGATAACTTGGATTTATTTAATAGTGACATTAGTAATATAAATATTAATTTGTATATCATGTTAATTATAGAGATTTTTTTGGATAAGAAAATTAAATATATTTTTAATATCATTGATGTTGGTAATGATCATGTTATCAAATTGTGGATTCTCTTTTTTTTATTTGGTTGTTGTATAATATATTTTGGCTGTTCAAGTTTGTGTATTACCTATTACATAATTGTTAATGTCCCTAAATATTATACTTTGATTAAACATGTAAACTTGATAAACTATTTACTAATTATGAATATTTATTATTTGTTAGTTGACTATTCATGAGATACAATATTTATTTTGGTGCAATGATTATTATTATTATTAATTTACAATATGGTTTGTTATTGATATAATAACTACTTAGATCTTTTATCTATTTAATTTTTTATATTTTGTTTATTAATGATGATGACTAATTACTTTGAATTTTGTGAGTGGAATAGCACCCAAAGATGTTAATAAGAGAGGCCTCATTAGAGATAGTCCTATTCAATAATGGGAAGCATAAAAGAAGATATGGTGCATACTATAGTGTCGTAAATTGTAACCAGTCCAATTTACACCTCATGTTTGCGCTCCTACTTTAGCGTGTCCTATCCCTATCTCCTCTTTAAGTCTAATTCGACCCTATTCTCCAACTTTGATGCCATGAGCACCCTTTGATGGGTCCTATCATGGGATACCCTCCCCCCTGGATACTTATTTTGGTGCTATTTGTAGAAGGATCAGGGCGGAACTCCCTAGTCGCGGAACTCCCTAGTCTAGACAAGGGCACCCCAAAATGCCCCAGTCCCTCTCAAATAGGCCCCAATTTGAAATAGGACATGTGTTATATATATACCCAATAATATTTGATTCCAGAGGCTACACATGACCATTGGAGGTTGGCCTAATCGGTAATTTACCTAGGGAACCCTATATAAAGGTATCCTATCAATTCATTTTATATCTAAGACTCCATCTGTATTTGATGCAGGAGCATCCTGGGTTCTTGGCGATCTTGCATCAACCAAAAATATTTCTTTTCAGTTTGTTTTCTGTTTTGCAGTTCCAGTCTTTCTTTCTGCATTTTCTTGCATTGGCTCACCGGATCTTGCGGAGCTAGATTTTGCTTGAGAACATGATCATCTTCCTCATTCCTAAACCATAAAGCATTTGGATCATTTACCGAAAATTTATCAATTTCGGATTCCGAGACAATTTTCTAGCATCAGAACCGCTTGGACCTATTTGCATTAGTGAATCTACCGGATCCCTTCCGTAGCTTGCGAAGCCCCAATTTGTTGATTCTGATGTTCCTTGGTGTGTGGCTGACCTTCCCTTTGATCCAAACTTCATCCTTTGGATTTTTTGGAGGAATCTCTTTGGCAGATGTCGACCTGTTTGTTTTACATGTTTGATCTTGTTCTTTGATATTCGATCCCTCTTGGGCTGATCAAATCACTATTGATCATATAAATCATTGTAATTAAGAATTAGAATTAAATTCAAGAGAAGTTAGAAGATAGATCCTAATATTTAGAGGTTCAGAGTTGACCGATTCTATAATGGAGCATGTATGTAGCAAGCCAGTGAGCCAAATCTTGTAACCCAGATGTTACTAGTTATCGGTAATCAGTTTTTATGATCTAATTCATCCAGTTCTGCATTGCCTCCATCATATCCTCTTGTTTTCATTGTGTTTACTCTTGTTTCCTGATCTGGATTGATCTCTTTGAGGTCCCTCCCAACCAGTGACTGCACCAGTATTATTTGTGCATATGTAAAGCATTCATCATCAAGCATATTCAAAGATTCAAGGTTGCATATTCATCATTCAAACATTGTGGAACAAAGCTACATCAATCTTCATGCAATCATGTGTGTGTGATTAGGGTTTTTCATGTCTATGTGTTTGTCATGCCATTACATTCAATATTTGTGATTACATTCAAAGAGCACTACATTATCATCAACAATTACAGATCTGAGGTGTATTTGCTTAACATTTATTTCAATATTTGTATTATTTTATTAAAGGTTAATTACTTGAGGTTTGACTTAAGAAAACCCTTGTCCCCAACATCTTTCCATTTCTTTTTTTTGTGTAGGAACAAGTGCAGGAGCTATACTCAAGAAATCTGATAGTGTCGACAATGATGAATAGGTTCAACTTTCTACGACAAAAAATTTGGAGGACCAAGGCAAATCTATGCTACCCAATCCCCAAAAATCAGGTTGAACTTCTAAGAACGGGTTCTAAACATCTCATTTTTTCCATATCCTAATTGGTGGCTCTATGGGACATCTATAGCTTATTGTTTCTGTCAAATTACCTCAATTATCCCTCATTCTACCCTAATTTCAAAATTACATTCCAAATTTGACTTAGAATAAGGAGACTCACACCCCACAATATTGGTAAATATGATAAGTATTCTTAGCCCCTTTTCTAATTAAATTGTGCCTATATTTATCGGTTTTACCCCCTTCTTTCAATGTATGGTTATTTAATTAGTTAGTTATTTTATTTGTTGAAACACTAATTCCAAATTTACAAAATTACATTTTGGTGAACCTGACTCCTTGCCTACTTATTTCTAACTTGTGGTCTCATATTTAATTTTTTAGGTATTTGAAAAATAAATTTTGCACTTATAGATCATAAATGCATGTGTTTAGTAGTTTATTTCATAAAAACCCTAATTTATTTTGCTAATTTTGGTTTGTGGGTTGCATAATTTTTCACTTATATTTTCAAATCTAATTTTTCGGGGCGATCATGATGGAATTTACTGAATCTAATATGTTTGCTATTTCACATATGATTACATTGTTTTTTAATTACACTTATCACAATCATGTGTTGGATAATGGCTTCTTTCATTTTATATTGCTTCTTTTCATTCACAGTAGTCTTGTGTATTGCATTTTTAGGATTTCAAAGATGTTTCCTACTTTCAAATGATATCTCAAAGCTTTTATCCATGTTATATGTTGTTTTATGATGACATTTTTAAGAACATGAATTACATGTGTAGATCACATAAAGGCTTTTGTGGACAATGATAATCCTAGAGATGACATTAATAAAGTTAACACTTATACCTCTCCTAGGGTATTTAATGTGAATGAGGAAAGAGTCAATACTCCTATCAATGATCTCTCTAATGGATAAAAAACATTGAAGAGAAAAATGACACCATCCTCTTCTCATATACATACTCTAGTGCAAAGCGGACAAGATCAAAATGTTTGTTTATTAATCCCTTTAGACCCTCCTTATTCTCCTAGAGCTTATCTTAGTCATCAAAATATTTGTAGGGAAGATGATGTTATGAATTTTATTCATGATCTATCTCCTCATACAACATTAATCAAAGACGAAGCCTTAGATGATAAGGACCTTCCTTCCCAACCTATCAAAGAGGATGGGAATAATAATGATAGAAAGGAGAAACTTCCTACAAAGGATATTCCCTCTTTATCTAATTCTCCCTTTGATCCATCCATGTTCCCTTACACTACAAATTTTAAAGAAATTCATGATAATAGTCCTTCTTCTTCACAGTTAAAACATTCTTATAGGAGTGGTCATAACATAATCTCAAAACAAGGTTATGGTGGACAAGAACTTGGAAAATATGAACAAGGAATCAAAGTCCCTATAAACCCTCCTTCACAAGCTAGTACAAAAGGTCTAGGACATCCTCATCATTCACCTATGGATGATCTCCTTAGGGCGAAAAATCTTAAGGAGTATTTTTCAAGACATAAGCTCTATCATCCATCTAAAAGTGCTTCTTCCTCCAATAATCCTTTTTGCTCATATTATCAAACCCACAATCACCATGCAAATGATTGTCTTGATTTTCAAAAGGGAATACAGGAACTTGTTGATAATGGAACTGTCAAAATCATGGAAGATAATCCTCCTCCATCTAGCAATCCTTGTCCTAGATCTCAAGAGACAAGACCTACTCCTATTGATGATCAAGATAAATTGGCTACAAGAATCTTTTGGAGATTGAAGTATGATAAGAATGTTATTTTTCCTTTCATTAAACTTAATTATAATTATAAGCATAAGGAAGGTGATGAACATTGTCTTTTTCATCATGTTTGTTCTCATTCGCTTATAAATTGTAAAGCCTTTAAAGCATTTATTCAAGACCAATATGATCAAGATCGCATAGCTCTTACAACCGATCTTGCACTTTTTCTTGGTGAAGAGGTAGTGCCTTAGCATTCCATTCACCCTGCCATGTTTCTCCTCACCTCATGACACTAGTAGTTAACTTCATTGGGGGATCTTTGTCATGAGTGGTGATGATTTTTAAATAGCAATCCTCTTGGGGAAATAACATAGCTCTTCCTTGTTTCCTCACTTGGGGGCCAAGGACAATATATATTCAATTCTCTCTTTCTCTTTGAAGATTACCTCTTCTTTTGTGTTGCATTTTTCATAGCGTGATGTCCTTTCTTGCATATAATCATCCTTCATGTGAGTACACATGTGTTCCTTATGTAGGACCTATTTCTTGCTTGAAATGGTATGTCTCTTATGAATAAATATCGCCTTGGAGGTTGTGTAATCCTTCTCAGTGTCTCCACACCTAGGGGGCATTGATCTATCCCTTATCCTTTCTAAGGATCCAATTTTCCTTTGTCGAGTGGTGTTTTCTTACAACACGATGTCATTCCTTGTGTAAATTTATTTGCTTTCTCAAGGATTCTCTCTTATGTAAGAGGTGTGTATCCTTGATAACAACCTCTTCTTCACTTGGCAATGTATATCTATTATAAACAAACCCTTCACTTTGGGTCAAAAACATGTCATCCTTCATCAAGAATCCCTTTCACTTAGCAATAGGGGGAAGTTATGCATTCTTCTTCTCCTCCCTCTCTTTTGGTTGATGATGTTATTTTTGTTCAAAATATTCCTCTTGGAGGTAGATGTCTTTTTGAGCAAATATCTCTTCTCCTAAAAGGATTCCCTTTACACTTGTTGTAAGATATCTCTTTTTCAACTATCTTGTCCTTGCTTATAAGAGTAATGCATCTTTAGCTTTGATTTATGAACATTTTTTCCTAAGAGGATATCTCCTTGGTGTTGAAGGTGTGTGTCCTTGTTTCTAGCTTCCTTAAGACATCAACACAAGACTATGTTGACATCTTAAGGGGGGCATAGCATATCACCCTCTTTGTACCATATTGTACTATATTTGCATGTCTTATATGGGGCGTTCAAAATTGAAACCATACAAAACAAAGTCTTATGCTTTATGCCCAAAACTAGACACAACATTTATATATGTCTTATATGGGGTACACATTCTTGAAACTAGACAAAACAAAGTCTTACACGATATTTTCCTGAAACCAGGAATGTATTTGTCTTACACAGGGTGTTCAGACTCAAAACCAAATAAAACAAAGTCTTAAATGAGATGCTTCATGCCCAAAACCAAACACATTTGCATTTTCATTTCATGTTTTATATAGGTTGTTGCATGCTTAAAACCAGACAAAACAAAGTCTTATATGAGATGCTTAACTCTTGAAACCAAACAACTACATATGCAACAAGATGAGTGGAACTAGCAAAACACAACTAGACTATTCTAACTCTCCTCCTCAACATGTATCACCTAGCATAACACAATTTGCTAGCCCATGGAATCCATGTCCCATCTCTTTCCTCTTCCCCATGATCTTATAGCTTGGCTATTTGTGGATCACGGTTCATCATGTGATTCATCCTCTTGCTCTTTTTTATGTGATCGCTTGTATTATTGTGATAGCATTTTGAGAACGATATTGGCACCTGAGACATTTTGGTTATTGAGGTCTCTTCAACTAGTTGACTTGGAGCCTTTTTGTGTTTTGTGTTATCTGTCTTTTGTCTTTCTTTGCCTTTTTTGTCTTTGTCTTGTTTTGTGTGTCCCTGCATAATATTTGTGTGAGTTAAGATCCTAATATTGGAGGCTTGGTTCCTCGAAGTTAGTGATGTCTTATATCCTTGTGATCTCACTCCTGATTGCTCCTCCTCTCTCTCATATTTCTACTTTACCGCGAGTATTTGCATAGGCTCATACTCTCGTTAATGTGGGGGCTAAATGTAGCATCGTAAATTGTAACCAATCTAATTTACATCTCATGTTTGTGCTCCTACTTTATCATGTCCTATCCAGATCCCCTCTCTACTTTTGATTTGACCCTATTATCCAACTTTGATGTCATGAACACCCTTTGGTGGATCCTATCATGAGATACCCTCCCCCCTGCCTACTTATTTTGGTCCTGTTTGTGGAAGGAGCACCCCAAAATGCCCTAGTCCCTCTCAAATAGGCCCCAATTTGAAATGTGGCAGGTATTATATTTTATTGATAAAATTTGACTCCCGAGGATACAGATGACCATTGGAGGTTGGCCTAATCAGTAATTTACCTAGGGAACCCTGTATAAAGACATCCTATTAGTTCATTTTAGATCTAAGACTTCATCTCTATTATTCATGCATCTATGAAGCATTCCTCACCAACCATATTCAAGGCTACATATTCATCATTTAAACATTATGGAACAAAGTTACATTACTCTCCATGCAAGCATGTGTGTGTGCTTAGGGTTTTTCATGTCATTATATTCAACATTTGTGATTAAATTCGAAGAGCATTACATCATCATCAACAATTGCAGATCTGAGGTATATCTCCTTTAACATTTATTTTAGTATTTGCATTATTTCATTCAAGGTTAATTCCTAAACTGGGGTTTGACTTAGGCAAGCCCCCATCCCCAACATCTTTCTCTTTCTTTTTATGTGTAGGAATAGGTGCATGAGCTATACTCAGGAAATCCAATAGTGTTGAAAGTGACGAACAGGTTTCGCTTTTTACGAACAAAAAATTTGAAGGGCCAAGGTAGATCTATGCTACCTGGTCCAGAAAAATCAATCCAAACTTCTGAGAATAGGTTCTAAACATCTTATTTTTCCCAAATCCTAGTTAGTGACTCTGTAGGACATTTGTAGCTTACCATTTCTATCAAATTACCTCAATTATCTTTCATTCTACCCTAATTTCACAATTACATTCTGAATTCAACTAAGAAAGAAGGAGACTCGCACCCCACAAAATTGGTAAATTTGATCAATATTCTCAACCCCTTTTCTAATCAAATTGTGGCTAGATATATTGGATTTACCCCCTTCTTTTAATGTATGGTTAATTTGGTTAGTTAGTGGTTTTGTTTGTTGAAAACCTAATTCCAAATTTACACCATTGGACATACTACTCAAAGATGTTAAAAAGAGAGGCATCATTGCAGAGAGTTATATTCAATAATGGGAAGCATAAAGGAAGATATGGTCTACATGTCATTAGCTTATGCAGTATTTTGTATATAAAGGAATTGGATACTAATGTATTACATTTGCATAGTTTTATGCTATTGATGTGTGTTTTTGTTACATTGACAACTTAATCTTGTTGTGAGCATCGTTTTCCATTTCAATGACAACTAATTTATAACATTGTATTAACCTTATAAATTCCAAGGAGTCATCAAGGGGTTAGAAGATAACTACCCATAAAAGTGATGTAATCATGGATGGAGATCATCCAACTATGCAATTGAGAATTCACACATTGGGGTTATCATGAACAAAAAAGATATTCTCATTGATTCAAATAACAAAACAATTACATAACATTTATTTACTTGTTATATATAAATTGTAGTGGCTCACAGACTACCTTAGGCTTATTACATGTGTTATAAGACTCAAACTCCTAAATTCAACTAATTTAGGCTAATTTTATAGTAGTTGACTTCTCTAATATCTTCTAATTAACCGACAAAATCACAATAAATGTAAGAGGTTTACATATATTAGATACAAGCTTTAAGGATGATCCACATTAGTTGCAAGGTGTCCCAACACCCGATATTTAGTGAAATATACAGGTTGGCCTAATTTCCATGAATTAATGAAATATGTTACGGTTTCAATTGAAGGTTTCTCTAGTCCCATTGTTAATTTATTTTGGTAGTCTAGGGTATCTCCATGACTTATCCCATTGACATAATTTTCCCATTATGGGGTGAGCTGAGGCAAGACTAGTCCCTAGAGATGCACCAATTTGCCTCTAAGCCAGATCCATTGGTTGAATCCAGGCCTCAGAGTCAAACCTGAGACCAATGAGGAGTAAACCCACGTTCCAAGCTAACTCTGCTACTTGTCCAGGCTTTCTCTAGTCCTATTATTGCTCATGATGTGTTGATCTTAATATCTACAGGTTTTGCCTAATGAACTTGTATTATCTTCTCTATACTATAATCTTCTATTAAAAATATCTTCCAATAAACTGATCCAAATATTGTGATACCTACATAATTTGTGCATGTATGGTGTTGTAGGTATCATGGTCTCTATTATGGAGCCAAATTAATGTAATGTGGTGAAATGTGATAGGTTTTGTTGGGATGCTCCTGCATTATACACTTGAGGTTATTTAAAAAGTGAGTCTCATACTTTGTCAAGTACAGATAAAATCCAAGGTGTTCTATCTCATCTTGCAAAATCTATGATGAGTCTTCTAATATTATTCTTTTCTATTTCGATAGATGTTACATATACTATGTGCTTTTAGTACTACACCCAATTGTGTTGTCTAATATGTACTCAATTTGTTCTTCTTATTGTTACATTAGTTTCCCTTTATAGCATCATACATTGTAACCCCTTACAATTTCACACTCCTCTTTGGGCCTTTGCTTTGGTGCGCCTTCTCCATGTCACTTCAAGCTTATTTGAGGTTCTATCCTATTTTAAATTTCATGGCTCTATATTTCATACTTAAATGTCATCAATCCAAATTTGAATTCTAGATTCAATATTATGACCCTATTATCTCACTTTCCTAAAAAATGGGGCCTATTTTGTTGGGTCATTGTGGGTAAGCCACATTGATTAAAGCTTTTTTGCTAAAATTTTGGGAGAGTAACATTTTGGCCTTAATATCGCCAAATCTAGTAAAGTAAAATTTGGATATGTCATTGTAAGTTGACAAAAAATGTAAAAATACCTTGAGAACCCTATATAAGACACCACCTTTAATTCATTTGATCATATTTCATATCCAAAAGTTAATTTAAGAGAAAATATTCTTCATTCAAGATCAGATATAAGTATAAGGAGCATCAAGCCACAACAAGCTATCTTCAAGTATGTTTTCATGATGAATTTTATTATGATTTATCATGTTACTACATCAACACTTGGAGGACTTATCTAAAGAACATTGCATCACCAATCAAAGGTATAATCATTTCATTTTACCACTCCAATTCATCATTTCTTTCATATTTAGCATCTATCCGACAAAGGTGAACTCTCCTTTCATCATTGCTATAGTGTAGGTTAACACCTACCTAGGGTTTGACTTAGGCTAGGCCCTATATAGTCAAACACCATTTTACTCTTCTTTTGTACATTTGCAAGCTCGAGAACAAGTTTCAAACTCAGTTATAAGTACAAGAACACAAAGCCAATTGAGATAGAGACTACTAGAACAAATCAAACAAAAGAGGCATGGTATAGGGTGTCTAGCACCCTGGTCCACCTGGTCTAAAGTTCCTAGCACCATAGTCCATGTAATTTAACCTGAAATTTGATGAGAATTCACTTTGGAGGTTCTTAAAACCAATTTTGACCCCTATTTGCACCCAAACACATGTCAGGACTATGACACCTAGCCACAATGACCATCCATTTTGAGATTTATTTTCTATTGCAAGTTCTTTCTATATCTCATTTCTAGATTTGTATATCTCAGTTGATTCTCAATTTTGTATGTTGATTTTGCATCTCTATATCTAGATCTTGTATTTTCAATCTCTAATAATATCCAATCAATCGAACTATAAGAGAATAGTCAATCCACATATTCCCATCTCTCTTATGGGGATGAATTTGGGACTAATTGGTTGTTCTCTAATGATTGATGGGATAGGGAATGCTTCCTAATTTGCATTTTTAGACTAGATAACCCCATTTCCCTACATTACACCCTTAAAAAAAAAATTTTGTTGTCATCACTTAGTTGTCCTTGATGATTTTGATGGAGATCTCTAATGTTGAATATATATTTTATACTAATTTCTTCTAGTAACTCAATTTAACGGGTGTTTCCCAAATCAAACTTTTTATGAATCTTACATTGACCAAACTTCATCTTCAACTTGTTATATATGACTGTTAGGAATCTTTCCTTTCTAAGAAACACCATAACTCAATCACAAACTATAAACTCTTTATGCCTTCTCTTCTCGTTTTTCATTATCTCCAAGTGTTCTCTAACCCGACTATGCATTGCTTTCATGTAGTCTGCAAATTCCTCTTCTCTTCACTCCTTTTGTCCTCTACACTATTGTCCTAAGTTTCACCACTCCCTAGGATATAATCCACCGATAATTTCAAATTGTATCATTCATGTACACCTATTTACTAAATTGTTGTATGCAAGCTCTATTTGTGGTAGAAGTATGTCCCAATTTCCTATTTTATCTCCTAAACATCTCAATGAGTTACCCAAACTATTATTTGCTACCTCTATTTATTCACTAGTTTGTGATAAAATATTGAATTTAATTTTGAATATGTCTTCATCTTCTTCCACAATGTCCTCCAAAAATATCATGTGAACTCGGTGTCCCTATCTAAGAGAATACTCCTTAGTAAACCATGTAGTCTCACAATCTCCCTAAAGAATAGATCAACAACATGCACAAAATCATGTATCTTCTTACAATAAATTAAATGTACCATATCGGAGAATAGATTCACTACTACAAATATAGAGTCATGTCCTCTCCATGTCCTCTCCATGTCCTTGGTAATGCCAATATAAACTCCATGTTGATATCCTCCCAAGATCTTTTTCAATAGTCCTAGAGATTGGTACAATTTAGTATTTTGACTTCCTTTTGCAATTTGACAAGTTATACATTATTAAATGAATTTATTAACATCCTTATAATTTGATGCTAAAATTAATGTTCACTCGCCATAGCTACTATCTTATCAATACCAAAGTGTCCTGCTAATCCACCACTAGGTTTCCCCTTGAGCAAATTCTCCCACATTGAACTTCTATAATTGCACAATTGGTTCCTTTGAACACCATATCATCTTAAATGAAATAGTTTAGTCACTTGCTTATTTCAATCACTCCTAGGCCTCTACTTTCTTTCTAGACTATCACAAAATTTAGTTTTGATATGTAAACATATCAAAATTTAGTTTTGGTTTCCTTTGAACACCATATCATCTTAAATGAAATAGTCTAGTCACTTGCTTATTTCAATCACTCCTAGGCCTCTACTTTCTTTCCAGACTATCACAAAATTTAGTTTTGATATGTTCTATCTAGATAATGCCTTTTTTGGTCTGAACACATTTTGGTGATTAAGTTTTGATATTGATATAGGTTTCACTATGGTGTGTGTTTATTTGCATCATGTTGTGTGCATTGGAGAATATTTTGGGACCGACTGGTTCACATGCTACATTGTCTACTTACACTTTTGTCTTGGTATCAACCTTGGAGGATGTGTTAGCATGTGCACTTCATTGGAATTAGTTGGAAAGGTCGTGTTACGATGTATTTGGGTCCTCTCTATCTCCTAGAATGGATAACACTTAATGTTATATTCTGGATGGCCCAATTTATGTAATATTATATACTATGTTTGTGATCAACCTAGTTTAAGGTTAACGTAGATATTTCTAGATTAGATTGTGTAAAGAATTTTTGCATCAATGTTTCAAATCATAATTTGTGATCCATCATCAGGATGAAAAAGATATCTCAAAGAGATTAAAAATCTTGTATATATATAGGAGTGTGGATGTTTGAGTTAAGCATGGGATGAATGTGAATTGGTGTGGAGTAGATGTGATTGATGCACAAGCAAATTTGATATTGCAGAAGCACAAAAGACAATTGAGAAGAAAGTGAGATAATAATTGTGATAAAATATGTTCGCCATGACATTGGTCGCTTGACATAATTGCTCAAGGACTGTTTCATGATCGATAGATCTGATTCATTTCAGTTCAATTGTTCCTTTGCACCTGTTGAAAGAAGTTGTGTTCATTTTGGCAATTTGTGCACCTTGAGATCTTTCCATAAGGTTGTGTGCCTTAGTCTTTCAAGTCCTTTTCAGGGCAGTGAGCTACTTGGCCTTGAGCCTAAAATTTGTAATCATTTATTCATATTGTGAATGTGATTCTCACCATGGTTTTTCTAAGTTTAAGGTTTTCATGTAAATTTGGTGTTCATGTGTTTGCAGTGCTCTATGCTTCCATATTTTATTAATTGCAATGATAAATTGATTGTGGTTTAAAGATTAACAGATCAAGAGAAAATTATTTTTAGGTTTGGACTGATTTACCCCCCCCCCCCCTCTCATTCTTGTGGTGTGTTCATCAATTGGTATCGGAGCTTGGTTCCACTTGTTGGGAAAACACTAAGAATGGATATAGTGCTTTGGAAAATGGTCCTTAGACTTTGAATGAGCTTAAGGAACATGAGAACAATGCAAAGGCTAAATTTTCTATTAATAGTTATCTAAGTGATGTAGTATTTTTCAAAGTTGTTGGGTTGAAGTCTACTAACAACATCTGGGAAAAGATGAGCAGTGTATATGATGGTGATGAGAAGACAAAGCAAGCCAGGTTGACAAATATGAAGCACAAGTTTGAGAACCTGAGAATGTCTGATAATGAGAATATGGAGAGCTATATACACCGAGAAAATCAGATTGTAAGTGCTATTAAGAGTATTGGTGGTAAATTAGAAGAGAGAAAATTTGTGAGAAAAGTGATGCCAACATAGCCTAAATGCTACAAGCCTAAGAAGTATGTTATTGAATAAAGTCATGATATGGACAAGTATATTTTTTATCAGTTGTATGGCTCACTATTTACCTTTCAGATTGTTGAGCTAGATGATTTGCAGAAAAAGAGAACAATGATGTTGCATTCAAAGCTAAGAAGACTGAAGATGAATGTGAATCATACAGTGGCATAGATGAGGTAAAAGAAAACTTTGTAAGAAGACTACAGAAAGGATCTAGAAAGTACAAAGGTAAACTACCCTTTAAATATTTCAATTGTGAAAGAATTAGTCATTATGATTCTAGATGTACTTATAAGGAAGACCATGTTAGAATATCTGATGATGATAATAAGGGAAGAGAAAATCATAGATGAAATAATGGAAATAGGAGAATAGATGACAGAGACAAATCTAAGAAAAAATTTCGCTCAATGGAGACTCATTTATTTCAAGAGGAAGATGGAAATGGCTCAAATGAAGAAGTATTTTTTTCTAGCTATAAAAGAGGAGAGTGATGAACGATCTAATACTTTGGAAGGAGTAAAGAGTAGTAAAAAAATAATGGATGTGAAGACTACTCTACATGCAAAAGTTGAGCCTAAGGCATGGATAATCGATTCTGGATGTTCAAATCATATGATAGGAGATAAAAAAAAGTTCATTAATCTTGAGAATTACAATGGTGGATCTGTAAAATTCGTAGGAGAGGAAGTTGCTCCTAATCGTGGTAAAGGTACTATTTTAATTGATGGTAACCATAAACTGATGATGTTTATTATGTTAAGGGTTTGAGACATAATCTTAAGTGTAAGTCAAATGTGCAAAAAAATTATAAGGTTATATTTCATGGGTCCGAATATGAAATTAGAAAAGGATGTTACGAAAGATTGGTTGCAAAAGGTACAAGGACTAATGACAATGTTTACTATGTGAAAGATAACAATTTAGGTAGTTGTTTACTGGCACAAGTTTGTGAAGAATGGAATCAAACTAAGGTTGTACCTATGACAGAGGCTATCCCTAATGTTGTAGAAGAGAAGGATGCTCCAAAAGATAAAATTTGGGTAAAGATGGTAGAAGAAGAGTTGAATCTGACAGAGGAAAGTTGGATATTGGAACCAATACCTAGCTATGTAGACAAGGAGGTGATAGAAGACAAATGGGAGTTCATGAACAAGCTAAATAGAGATTGTAAAGAAAAGGCCAAGGATGAAGTAAAGAACTCTAATAAAAATGGTTTCTCTTAGGTGTGAAACAAGAATATTTTCAGGAGACCTCATGCTCCTCCTGCTCAAATTAGGTATTCCCCATCCTTTAATGGTAATTGCTTTTCTTGCAGCAAGGTTAGACATAGAGTAAGTGAGTGCAAATGTCAGATGAGATCTCACTCATTAAGTGAACAATTTTTTGCTTGCAAAAAGGTTGGTCATAAGACTAATGAGTGCAGAAAAAGGACGATGTGGAATTCGAAAGGTAGGAATGTTCAATCTTTCAATGAACATTGTTAATTTTGCAACAACTTTGGTCATAAGACCATTGAGTGCAAAAGTATTATCAGAAGGAGTGGAAGTATTAGAAGAGATAGAAATTTTAAAAGGAATGGAAATGGTCTCGAGCAAGGTTCAACTTGTTACAACTGTAGTAAAATTGGACACATTGCTAGATTTTGCAAAAGAAGGAATGAGATGTATGTTGGTCTAGTAAAGAAGATTGATTTTGACAAAGAAAAAGAGAAGGTGAATATGACACGTGTGAAAAAATCAAAAGAAAAGTGTGAGGATGGGTTTGCACCCTCTGGCGGTGTTGATTCCTCTTCCAATAACTAAAGAGTATGCACCATCTGAGGGGGAGAGAAAAATTAAGATCTTATGACCCCCCTTGTGGTTTGGATGTTGAGTTGTTTTCAACATATAATTTTTTTTTTTTAGTGTTTCCTGATGATTTTATTGGTTTGCAACATGGTTTAATCTAATGGAGTAGTGCAACAATTTTGGCTTAAAGATTGATCAATGGAGAAAAGATGTATGTTTCTCAAAAATAGATATTGTTTATGCTTTCAATATTGATTCAAGATTGGAGGAATGAACCAACCTCATCATTGGTAAGGATCAATAAGACTCCAAAGGATTAGTCATGCAATTAGATGAAGATGTAGTTAAAATTGCAAGAGAGGCGGTTCAAATATAGGTGCTCCTAGAAGTTGTTTTGCTAGAGCAGGTCTGAAAGAAAATTTTGATGGCGTAGATGTGTCAGAGGAAGAATAAAAACAATGATATTGATGGAATACGACAAAGGAGAAAGATACAAAAGATAAAGTTGTAGAAGGGATTTTAGAAGATTCAAGAAGGACGAAAGAAATTTAGATGAAAAAAAGAGTATAAGTAGTGGTGCATCTATTTAAGGGGGTCTTTTAGAGTTCTTCTCTTTCTTCTTGGATTGATATAGTCATTGCTCTCAAGTAAGAAATTAAGGATGAGGCTTTTGTTGGCATGTTTGGCATAACCGATATAGATGGAGAATGATGACTGAACCAGTACAAGACTATTTGAGATGACATTGTGATGAAGAGATTGAGATTGCATGATGGATGACTTTGATCAGTTATTTGTATTGTCATTGATGGAAACTAATATTTATTTATGTCTACTGATGTTTACTTATGTTGTATTGAGTCATCTAAATCTTTTGTTCTACCGAAGAGAGCTTACCGGTAAAGAATCAAGAAATTGAGAATCAAGATCTTAATCAGTAAACAAGGAAATGTTATGATTGTATCTGGCAATTGGTGATGATTGAGACTTTGTAGTTTTGAATGTAATTTTCTATAATTGTAACATGTATCTGACCAAAACCGCATCATGTTGTGACAACCAGAAGTTATGTTTAAAATTTCTGTTGAGTTTTTGCCAAGGTTTAAGAAGGGTTTAAGGATCGGTAAATAATTCTCTTGACCAGTAATGATTTTTGTTTTGGTGGTGATCTACATCAAGTTCACATGTTGATGATAATGTGACACAATCTGTGTGAAGTGTTTGAAAGATGTTTTGTTGTGTTTGGAGAGTGATTTTTTGGGGAATGTGCAAAGTGCTTAGCATAATGAGCTAAGGATTTGACTTTGTACCAGATCGACTTGTTGTGATGACTTATGATCATTCAACGATTGATATTGATTTGTAATTAATTGTAATGATCCATATGATGATCTATAATGAGTTGTAAAGATCTGTGATGATCTATGTAGTAAGTCTTACGGTTTTGATGTCGACCTAGTTGTAAAGGTTATTTATGTCGGTAAGGTTGATGTTTTGAAGTGTCGGTGATTTTGAGAAGTGTGTGAAGCCAAACCAAGGTGTGAGCGAAGATCTACCAGAGTGATGTAGACTTAGAACTTAATTGGATCTGATCAAGCAAGCAGTTGAGTGTTATACATAGATCATTCACTATTGTTCTCTAATAATTACAACAGCTAAAAAACCCTTAATTGGGTAGGTCCTAACAGGCCTCACATTTTAAAATCCCCTAATAGGGTGACTCAATATCTGATTTCTAAATCCTCTTGCGAGGTTGATCTTAATAGATCAAAGCTCCTAACAGGGTTGCGGTAAATCCCTTAACCGGGTGACTCCTAACAGGGTCTACTCCTAACAGGGCATCATTGTAAGCTTTTAACCAAGCTTGGATCCTAACAGGGTGCATTTTGAAAGATTGCAAAATATTTGTGGGTACCAATTCCCATCGTAGTTTTCCCTAGTTGGGTTTCCATGTGAAAATCATGGTGTTCATATGGTGAATGTTTTTGATGTGATGTTATGCTTTACTTCTAGTTTATGCATGGTTAATGAACACTTAATGTGCAACATTGATATATCAGTTTAGTAGATGTTTATTAGCAGATACTGGTACTAGTAAATGACTCTAGTGTTGGTCTATTTGATTTGGTGAAAGTTTTATGAGTCTAAGTTTCCAAATTCAAATTGTTGTTAAAACTTATTTAGCCCCCCTCTCAATATTAACTAGATCCTCTAAGATTAACAATTGGTATTAGAGCATTCATCCTCTGTGTGTAGAAAGCCTAACAGCTTGGGGGAAAGATCTTGTGAAAGATGATGAAGAAGGAGGGTCCCAAGTTTACCAAGGACAACTACCGGATATGGAGTGATCGGATGAAGATCTACATTAAAGGAATGGGTTCACAATATTAGAATCATGTGATAACCAAGTATGTTGCTCCTACTACTAGTCCCTTGACACCAGTTGAACTCAAAGAACAACAAAAAAATATTTAGGCTCTTGAAGCAATTGTAAGTACTTTGTCTAACTCTGAGTATATTGATGTTCATGGATTAGAAACTAGAAATGAGGTATGGGAGAAAGTTAATTTAATTTATGGGGGAGATGAACATGTATAAAGGGCAAAGGAAGAGAGTTTGAGAGGAAAATTTGATGATATGAAAATGGTTGATGGTGAGAACATAGCTCAATATGGTCAAAGGATTAAGGAAGTTGTAGGTGGTATAAAGAGTGTCAGAGGTAAATATCGTTGTTAGTAAAATTCTTAGAACTCTTTTACCACAATGTTGATAGTTTTGTTACTTAATATAAGTACAAATCCAATAGCCAACAAGATGAGAGGGGGGGGGGGGGGGGTGAATCATATAAACTTAATCTTCCATAAAAACATCAAATTCAACCTCGGTAACATATACTTCAGTAATATAACCAAAACTGTTAAACATGCAAACTCAAAAGCATATAAACATCATAAACCTCATAACACCAGATTTAACGTGGAAACCCAAATAGGGAAAAAACCACTGTGGGATTTTGAACCCACTAAGAAATATACTCTTCTAGAGTATGCTCGGTTAAAAGCAAATCCTGTTAAAGATTACAAACACATTGCTAGATGTGACCCGGTTAAGGGATTTCCCTCAGATCTGTTAGGATCTTCACCTTGTTAGAAGTGACCTTGTTAAAGGATTTTAAACACTCAATCAAAATGTCACCTTGCTAGAGGGTTTTACAAATAAGATTGTTAAGTCCACTCGGTAAAGATATTTTCTGTCACTTTCACAAAATAACAGTAATAAAATCTATCTGCAACTTCACATCTAAAATGCTAAAGAAGATTCCTATTTGTTCAATACAATCTAGACATAGAACTAATCTTGTTTATCTGTTGGGCTTCTATACTTTGTTATTCAAACAGGTCTTCAAGCTTCTGTGCTCGATAATCACTATGTAGCATCCCTATGCATACACTTGCCCACATACATTGTTTATCAACAATTTCCTATTTATAAACAATTAGGTAACCGCTTAATCTCCTTGGTCACATTTCCCATGATCAATCATAGCCATTAGATCTTTGATCTTGTCCAGGTTCAATGCATCTTTCGATCTGAAAACATTTTACCCCGCCTAGGAACTTACATATTAGTCTTGGAACTTGTGCCAGGGTATTGCGGTTCAATCTGCGCTGTAGATCTTCATGCTGACTTTCCATTGCCTTAGATTCATTAACAAACTTCATCCACAGCTCACCAATCATTTAATCAGTTCCAACTCATCAGCTTCCTTCATTAAATAACTCATGCAAACATTTAATGCATTCTGTTATAGCTTGGTTACAACTCAGTGAATACTAAACTTCACTCTGTAGACATTCCGCCTTCATTAACCGATAGCGATAACCTTAGGGTTTACCGACTAGGTTCTTTGCTTGATAACATAATATAGTATTAACCTATACATTTTACAACATATGTATGATGTTAAAACAATCTAGAACATCATGATCTCATCATTGTCTGACTCGGTGATAGTTGCCCATTGAATACCTTATTCATCCCCTTATTCATCATATTCTTTCCTGTGTCTTTTACCGACATCTTTATAATCTCCAAATCATACTTCTCAAGATATGGCAACATCATACTGAATTAGAAAATCAATTACTTGACATCAATGACAAAATAATAATATCAAGATAGTAAAACGTCCTTAATCAGTTATATCCATAATCATCAACAACCTTCTCAATATCCTTATGAAATGCCAACAATCTTTCATTGTCTGTTATAATGATATATTGCCAGCAAGTGTTCTATCAGATTTTCTGCTATTCAAGAACTAAGATCCATTTCAAAAGATAAAGTCACTATTGATTCTCGAATTGGAAAGTTAACTGCATTTGAACTAAACAGTTTTGATAATAGTGCTTCCAAACCTTCCAAATCTAGTTTTAAGGCTTTTGTAACCAGTACATCAGCAAGGAAAGGAAAATATGTTTGTCATAATCATGACTGCAGGTCTAGTAATGGCAGTAGTAGATGCGATGCTGATGATGGAGATCATCTGATGGAACTTGAGGCATTATTGGCTAAAAGATTCCCTCGAGGAATAGGTAAATATAAAGGCAAATTACCCTTGAAGTGTTTCTCTTAAAGTAAAATTGGATACATTGTTGTTAACCACCTTAACACTGATAAGAAAGAGAAGTTTAGGAAATTCAAAGGAAAAGGAAAGAAACATTGTTATGTTGTAGTGGATGAAGGTGTGATCGATGATGAATCGGAAGAAGATGACAATGAGGAGATAGTATTTGTTGTTGTGAAGGAGGATCTGAATCATGAGAAGGCATTGGTGTCTCACATGGATAACATTGATGAATGGATAATAGATAGTGGTTGCTCACACCACATGACCGGTGACAAAAGTAAGTTCTTATTCCTTGAAGAGTTTGATGGAGGTGTTGTAAGGTTTGGTAATAACTCTCCCTGCATGGTTAAAGGTAAAGGATCAATTTCATTAAATGGGAAGAGTAATGCAGATGATATCTTTGGGGTTTAAGGACTAAAACATAATGTCTTGGGTGTTGGAAAACTTAATGATAAGTGGTATCTACTTGAATTCAAAAGTGGAGTGTGTAGGATTCTTGGAAACAATGGAGAATTGATTGCTACTGGGAAACAAACTAGAGGTAATCTATTTCATCTGAATACTAATGTAAATGATTGTTTGGTGGCGAAGATTGAAGATAAATGGTTGTGGCACAAGAGATTTTGTCATGTCAATTTTGACAATTTGATTAAAGTTAGTAAGTCAAGTATTGTGAGAGGTTTTCCCCAACTTGTGAAACTGAACAATGTGTTATGCAAGGATTGTCGGATTGGTAAGATGACCTCTGTATCTTTTAAGAGTAAGTCTTTCTCTTTAGAGAATATTCTTGATTTAGTGCATACTGATCTTTGTGGTCCTATGAGGACTAAGAGCTATTTTGGTGATAAGTATTTTGTGATCTTTATTGATGATTATTCCAAAATGATGTGGGTAACTTTTCTGAGAGAAAAGTCTGAGGCATTCAGTAAGTTTAAAGCATTTAAAGCTCTTGTTGAGAAAGATACCAGGATGAATCTAAAATGTTTGAGATCTGACTGGGGAGGTGAATTTACTTTTGATGAGTTTGTGAAGTTCTATGATGAATAGGGAATTAAGAGGCATATATCAGCTCCTAGAACTCCACAACAAAATGGGATAGCAGAGAGAATGAATAGAACAATTGTTGAAGCTGCTAGAATCATGATGATTCAAGGTGAAGTATCGAAGATGTTTTGGAGAGAAGCAGTCAACACTACTATTTATACTTTGAACCGGGTACTTGTCAAAAAAGGTAATAACAAAACAATGTATGAATTATGGCATGGAAATACTCCTAGTGTAAGTTATTTCAAAAAAATTGGGAGTAAATGTTTTATAAAAAGAGATGGTTAAACTGAAAAGTTTGATGCTAAGTGTGATGAAGGTATTTTTCTTGGTTACTCTACAAAGAGTAAGGCATTTAAATGTTATAACAAGAGAACTAAGAAGATCATTGAGAGTGTTAATGTGAAGATAGATGAACTCTCTAAGAAATATGGAGAGACCAGTAGATCTGAGCCTGATAAAGATGAATAAAGACTTGTGTTTATAGAACCGGAAGTGCAGAAGACTGATGAGCAAAATGTTGCAGAAATAGGTGCTCAATCGGTAAATGCAGAGAGTGATGAAGAAGATGAAGAAAATGAAGCAAAATGTTGGAGTACAAACAAGGAGGAAAATCAGAGAAAATTCTTGTCTGATTTGTACTATTGAGCCAAAAACAGTAAGAGAGGCACTAAAGGATGATGATTGGATTAATGCAATGAATGAGGAGTTGGATAAGATAGAGAAGAACAAGACATGGACACTTGTTCCTAGACCGGAAGACAAGAATGTGATTGGAACTAAATGGGTCTTTAGGAAGAAGTTAAATGAAGAAGGCAAGGTTTTGAGAAATAAAGCAAGATTGGTTTGCAAAGGCTATGCACAAAAAGGAGAAGATTATGGTGAAACCTTTGCACCTATGGTGAGATTGGAAGGAGTAAGAATGCTACTTGCTTATGCTACATTTAAAAGATTTAAAGTCTATCGGATGAATGTTAAATCAACTTTTCTTAATGACATCCTCGAAGAAGAAGTATCCATAGAACAACCAGATGGATTTGCTTTGTCTGAAGACAAAGATATGGTTTTCAAACTACATAAGGAACTGCATGGATTGAAGCAGGCACTGAGAGTATGGTTTGAAAGATTACATGCACACCTGATCAAGATAGGATTCCAGCGTACTAGTGAGGACAATAACATATATCTAAAGACTAATGGAGATACAGTATTGATAGCTGAATTATTTGTGAATGACATAATTTTTTGTGGTAATGATGATTTACATATGGATTTTGTTGAGGACATGAAGAAAGAATTTGAGATGTCTCTTATTGGTGAAATTAAATTTTTCATTGGGTTGCAGGTCCAATAATTAGATGGTAGACTTTTTATCTATCAGAGTAAGTATGTTAAATAGGTGTTGAAAACATTTGGCATGGAGGATTGTAAACCAGTTGGTACTTCGATAGTGACAAGTTGCAAGTTGTCTAAACAAGATGATTCACCATCTGTTGATGAGAAAGAATACAGGTCTATGATTGGTAAATTGCATTATGTTGTTCATAGCAGACGAATATTGCACATGGTGTTGGATTGGTTGCTATATTTCAAAAGGATCCCAAGGAGACTCACTTGGTAGCAGTGAAAAGGATATTTCGGTACCTGAAAGGCATAATAGATTATGGTTTATGGTATCCTTATAAAGGAAATTTTTCTTTGAATGTGTTTACTGATGCATATTGGGCAGGTAATGTTGATGAACGAAAAAGCACTACCGGTGGATCTTTTCTTCTTGGAGGCAGATTGGTTGCTTGGACAAGTAAGAAGCAAACTTGTGTTTATCAGTCAACAATAGAGGCAGAGTATGTTGCGGCATCAATGAATTTCACGTAGGCAATTTGGATGAGACGTGCTTGAAGGATTCAGATTTGATATGTTTGAACCGGTAACTATTTACTGTGATAATACTAGTGCAATTAATATTTCTAGAAATCTTGTGTTACATGCAAGAACAAAGCAAATAAAATTGAAATATCATTTTCTAAGGGAAAAATTATAGGAAAAACAAGTCAGAATGGAGCATGTGACAAGCAAAGAGCAGCTAGTAGATATTTTCACAAAACCATTGTCGAAGACAACCTTTGAATATCTCTGATGTAAATTAGGGGTAAGACCCCTACTCAAAAAAAACTAGAATGTAGGATGCATCAATCCAGTGGGCTTAATGACTATTTCTCACTTTGGATTGATGAGATGCAGGCTGCTTCGTAGGGGGAGAAACTTAGATGAGTTTGCAGATGTGTTGAAGACAACAACAAATTTGATAATTTGTGATGCTTATGCACCTTTGGCATTGCTGTCAAAGGGGGAGAAGAAATATTATTAGTCATAAGAGAAGAAATATGATTAGGAGGAGAAGATGTGTATTTGAAGATAAAGTGTAACCGACAGATGAGGTGCAATAGAGAAGAGAAGAGTTGCAGAGAAGGTCCAGAATAGAGCGGAACAATATGAGTTAAGTATGTTAATATTTAGTGTTGCCATCAATGCCAAAGGGGGAGATTGTTGGCATGTTTGGCATAATTGATACGAATGGAGAATGATGACTGAACTGGTAGAAGACTGTTTGAGATGACATTGTGATGAAGAGATTGAGATTGGATGATGGATGAATTTGATCAATTATTTGTGTTGTCATTGATGGCAACTAATGTTTATTCATGTCTACTGATGTTTACTTATGTTTTATTGAGTCATCTAAATATTTTGGTCTACCAGAGAGAGCTTACCGATAAAGAATCAAGAAACTGAGAATTAGGATCTTAACCGATAAACAAGGAAATTTTTTGATTGTATCTGGTGATTGGTGATGTTTGAGGCTTCGTGGTTTTGAATGTAAGTTTCTATCATTGTAACATGTATATGACCAAAACCACATCATGTTGTGACAAACAAAAGTTATGTTTATAATTTATGTTAAGTTTTTGCCAAGGTTTAAGAAGGGTTTAAGGATCAGTAAAGAATTCTCTTGATTGGCAATGATTTTTGGTTTGTCGGTGATCTACATCAAGTTCACATGTTGATGATAACGCGACACAAACTGCGTGAAGTGTTTGAAAGATGTTTTGGCGCATTTGGAGAGTGGATTTCTTGGGAATGTACAAAGTGCTTAGCAAAATGAGCTAAGGGTTTGAATTTGTACCAGATCGATTTTCTGTGACTTATGATCATTCAATGGTTGATATTGATTTTTAATTGATTGTAACGATCCATATGATGATCTGTAATGAGTTGTAAAGATCTGTGATGATCTATGTAGTAAGTCTTAGGGTTTTGATGTTGACCTAGTTGTAAAGGTTATTTATGTTGGCAAGGTTGATGTTTTTAAGTGTCGGTGATTTTGAGAAGTGTGTGAAGCTAAATCAGGGTGTGTGAGAAGATCTGTCAGAGTGATGTAGACTTATAACTTAATTGGATATGATCAAGGAAGCAATTGAGTGCTATACACATATCATTCATTATTGTTCTCTAACAATTACAACAGCTAAAATCCCTTAACCGGGTAGGTCCTAACAAGTCCAACATTGTAAAATCCCCTAACAGGGTGACTAGATATCTGAGATCTAAATACTCTTGTGAGGTTTATGCTAACAGATCAAAGCTCCTAACAGGGCTGAGGTAAATCCCTTAACTGGGTGACTCCTAATAGGGTCTGCTCCTAACAGGGCATCATTGTAAGCTTTTAATTGGGCTTGGCTCCTAACAGGGTGCATTCCGAAAGAGTGCAAACTATTTGTGGGTACCAATTCCCACCATGGTTTTTCCCTATTTAGGTTTCCACTTGAATATCATGGTGTTCATATGGTGAATATTTTTGCTGTGATGTTATGCTTTACTTTCAGTTTATGCATGGTTAATGAACACTTAATGTGCAACATTGATATATCAGTTTAGCAGATGTTTATCAGCAAATACCGGTACTATTAAATGACTCTAGTGTTGGTTTATTTGATTTGGTGAAAGTTTTATGAGTCTAAGTTTCTGATTTCAAATTATTGTTAATACTGATTCACCCCCCCTCTTAGTATTAACTGGATCCTCTAAGATTAACAACTTTATGATTGCAAGAAAATTGTTACAGAAGAATGATATCACTATCAGGAGGAGTATTGTAATTATTTATTATACTTTCAAAAGGGTAAGAGGGAATCATACTAGGACTATGGTCTGCAATGGTGTGCTCATTGGAAGAAAGAGTCTCAATAAAAGGAAGAGTTATTCAAAATTTGCATTTGTTGTCCTTGATGTCAAAGGGAGAGATAAGTCAGTAGAGTGCTCTTTGTCCTTGATGTCAAAGGGGGAGAGATATAAAATTTGGGAGATAGATCAATTGTGAGTTCAATGCTCTTTGTTGGTGATGGTGTTTCCATCAATGACAAAGGGGGAGAATGTTGGAAACTTGACTTGTTGTGTTGTATTATCATTGATGTCAACTTACCTTGTGTTGTTATTGATGTCAACTTATCTTGTGTCATCATTGGTGTCACTATGTGCTATGTGTTGCAAATGGTTCATAAATGTGTTTTATGATGGTGTTGTGCAGACTAGAAGTGATATTAAGGTGTTTCCGAAAGATTGGTGTAGTGGGGTTTTTAAGTATGTAGGAAATAGTATTTATGCAGGAAAAAAAATTTAATGTCTTGGTGGAAGAATGAAAGTTGCATTCCTCCAGTATTTGAAGATTATGGAGTATGGTTCTAGATATAATGTTTTTGGTCGAGGAATATTGTTCTGTCAATTTTTTAGGTCGTATGTTACTCATATGGTTGAGTTAGTACGCTATTTTTTATAGTGGTTGTCTGTCAGAATTGACTTGAAGAATACTTGGTGGTTCTCTGATATGTGGATTCAAGTGTTGAAACTTTGAGAACATGCTCATTTGATTTTTGTAGCGTTCTAGTTCAGTTTTCTAGTCATATTTCGACTCGAAAGTAAAATTGTGATGTTTTAAGTTCAATGTTGTCAATTAGTGCGGGTTTTGGCTAAGTAAGGCGATGTGTTCTATTTGGATCATGCCTTTCTTAGTCTAGACACATTTTGGTGATTGTTTTTTTACTGATATGGGTCTCATCATGGTGTGTGTTGATCTACATCATTTTGTGTGCATTGGAGAATGTTTTGGGACCGACTGGTTGGCATGCTACATTGTTTACCTACATATTTCTCTTGGTGCCAACCTTGGAGGATGTATTAGCATGTGCAATTAATTGTAATCAATTGGAAGGATTTTTTTGTGATGTATTTGGTTCCTCTCTATCTCCTAGATTGGATCACACTTGATGTTATAGGTCTACATGACCCAAACTGAGTAATATTGAATACTTTGTGATGAGGGCAAAACCCGAGACTTAGAAAAACACAACAAAAGAGACAACAAAGGATTTATATATTATTGATTGAAATTTATTTTCACTACATGAAATTACAAATAGGATGAATAAATCCTCACAAGCTGCAACACATTACAACTTACAAAACTTTCTGGAAAACCCTTTCCCACAATCTAAAATTTTCCAATCCAAAAACTAACTCCCAAAAATTGACCCACAAGTTTCCTAAATAGCCTTCCTCGGCTTGGAGCCAAAAACTACAATTTAAAAATTAAAATTTGGAAGTCTAGTGCCAAAAACATACAATTTGAATGTCGAAATTAAGCCAAATTTGAAAACTGGAAACTTTTTGAAAAATTGTCCAACTTCTGGCAACCATATGTTTTGATATGGGAATCAGATTGATGCACCGTTTGAACCGTCAAAAATCTCTTTGAGTGAAGAATATGCTAAGAATATTCTCTATTGATTCTTACCATTTTTTGGGCCATTCGAGGTTGTTTAATGCCTCAAATCCGACTCGAAGGAATTTTTATCAGATTTTTTGGGAAACTAAAACTTGAATAAATTTCAAACCGTTAATTATTTTTACTTGATTCTTTCGCCAATGTACTTATTTTTCCATTCTAAACCTTCCCGCAAATTTTGGGCTCCACCCGCCTTCAAATTAAAACTTTCTAAAAATAGCAGGTTGGATAGAAAAAGCAACAGAACAATTCTAAAAGTTGGAATCTCTTATTCGCTCAAATGGGTATCCAAAAATGTAAAAATATTAAAGAAAACTAACAAAAAGGAAATTTTTTGGGGTGATGCAGGTTTGCCCTTACACCACCGGATGCTCCTGCATCACTTTGTCTATGGTTGACTTAGTTTAGGGTTTCAATGAATTATCTTGTATATATAGGAGTGTGGATGTATGATTTAAGCATGGGATGAATGTGAATTGGTGTGGAGTATATGTGACTAGTAAATAAGCAAATTTGATATTGCAGAAGTGTGAAAGACAATTGAGAAGAAAATTGAGATAGTGTTTGTGATCAGATTTGTTTGTCATGACATTAGTCGCTTGACACAGTTGTTCAAGGATAGTTTCGTGATCAAGAGATCTTATTTATTTCTATTCATTTGTTCATTAGCACCTGGTGGAAGGTGTGTTCTTTTGGTAGTTTGTGCACCTTTGTATCTTGCCTTAAGGTTGTGCGCCTTAGTCTTACAAGTCCTTTCAAGGGTAGTGAGCTCATTGGCCTTGATCCTAACATTGTAATCATTTATTCATATTGTGAGTGTGATTCTCACCATGGTTTTTCCATGTTTAGAGCTTTCCATGTAAATCAAGTTTTTATGTGTTTGCAGTGCATCATGCTTCCATATTTTATAATTTCAATGAGATTAATTGTGATTCAAATTTTAACAGATCAAGAGAAAAGTATTAAGTATTTTGAGGTCTAGGCTGATTCACCCCCCTCCCTCGTTCTCAGTCTTGTGGTGTGTTCATCAATAAGATCTTGAGAAGGTTACTAATGATTCTACATGGCTAGTGGGTTACACTAGTTCATTAGTTATAACTATGACCATATTGTCAATCCTCGTGATCTCATTTCCTACCCTCAACCTTCTTGTTCTAAAAGTGATGAATTATGGATATGTTTTTAAATGGATTGTTTTCTAAGAAGGATAAATGTGTAGACATGGTGCTTGTTTTTCCTAATGGAAAATAGTTTAGGTTCTCTTCAATATTACATTTTAGTGTGTAGTAAATATTGTTGAGTATGAGCCCTTGATATTGGTAATGCATATGGATTTAAAGTATGACATTAAATAGTTAAAATATAATGGTGGCCCTAAATTAATTATGTCTTAAGTTAGATGATTGTATTGAGACAAAGATAAGAGATTGAAAATTAAAAAAAAAAAAACTTGGAACAACATTGAGTTATTTGACGTATTTAGCATTCATTGCATAAATAGGTCAAAAAACACCACAATTGATTCACTTATTCCTGGTTCCAAGTTTAATATTGAGATCAAGTTTCTTCCCATTATTCCTACAATGTTGAAATTATTATAAGGTTAACCATCTATGATAATATATATAGTCGACAAGTCTTTGATGATGACCAAAAGATTTATGAGCTCCTCAATTACATATTGATTGATGACCAATAGATTTATGAGTTCCTCAAGTCTTTGATGATGACCAATAGATTTAGGAGTTTCTCAAGTCTTTGATGATGACCAATAGATATACAAATGATAAATTGAGAAATGATTGAACATCATGATAGTAAGGAAACACTATTTAGGGTAGATATGGTACAAATGAAGACAAACATTATCCCTCTTGGGTTAGTTACACCTGAAATCATATTTTATAATATTAATTATAATAAGAGTAGAGGTAAACTAATTATAATTGATGATAATTTAGAAGGTATGAAATTATGTAATGATGAGTACAACTTATGTAATGAGGAGTGCCCTAAAGATGGTCTACATTGGAAAAAAAGATAAGATTTGCATAGAAGCAAATGTTGATTGCACCACTAAGGAAGTTAAAGAGCTGTTTTGGATGGTGATATGATGAACTAAAAGCTGATAAGGAATACTATTTTTTATCAAGTTCCATTCCATTGTACATCCTAATACAAATCCCTTTAGTAAGGAGAAAAAGGTCTATCAATCCCACACTAGCCCCTTAAATGTAGAAGGAATACTAGCCCCTCAAATGTAGAAGGAATAAATGACATTGAAATAATTTGACATTATTAAGCTAATTAAGCATTCTTATTAAGTGCCAAATCTTATTCTAGTGAGAAATAAGAATGGTGAAATGTGGTTGCATGTGTACATTTTAGAATTTTGAATGTCAAGTCTCTCCAGGACAAGTATCCTTTACCAAAAATGGATCACTTATTACAAAGAGTGAAGTATATAAATTTATGTTAATTATTAGAAATAAAATACCACAAATTTCCTAATGTATAAGGTGCATATTTTCTTCTTAAGACACATGGCACTTTGGCCACATGTTTCCTCTCTTGGACGCTTGCCTTTTTATGAGCAAATCTCCTTGACACTTGTCACCACAGAGATGACAAGTGTCTCTTCCTCCAACCTCTTCTCCAACCTCCTCCAATTTCACCCTTGATATCTTCAGTCAATCTTGACCATTGATTCTTGCCACCTCACCCCTGGCCTTGGAAATCCTATAAATATCCCCCATTTTGGAGCAATAAGGATCCCATCTCATTTCATTTTATGCATTGTTACTATAGGCATATCCATTATAGCATATCATTTGAGCATTGTTATTATAGGCAATTGCATCTTAGATTTAGTATTAATTTGATCATTTTCTAGCATAATTGTTGAATCATGTAGCTTAATCAATCTCTTTTCTAGCTTAATTGCATCATCATCATAGCTTAATCATGTATATCATTAGCTCAATTAATCTCTTGGATCAATCTAGCATAATCTATCTCATCTTTGCACATCATTATCATTTCAAATCCTCCATCTAGGTGTAGTCAAGTCACTAGGATTGCTTATCCAAATCTGAGAGCAAATCCATACTCGCATCTCTTAGGAGGCGTAGGTCACTTTGTCATGGTTTTATCTTTCATTTTCTTTTAATTTGCTAACCATGCTTGTAATGATCTATTGAGTGTTTTGTGTTGCAGCTGCAGGTATCACACTTCATAGAGCACGACGAGTACATTTGTATGGTAATGTTTGAAGTTTGATCATATTGCATAAGTCTCTCCATGTTGTTGCTAGAGATTATTTAATCTATTTGATGGTGCCTCTATACCATGGTGTAACATTCCATTTGATGGTTTTATCCAAGTCTCTCCATGATATTATGCATGTTTTCATTTTAATTAGTATATTGTTATGGGGATTGGCTAGTTAAGATTCCTATTAAGTGCTAGTTAACTTCTTGCAGATGTTACTTAATATTAAAGTGGTTTACTATAAATAATTAAATAAATTATTATTTTTGTATGAACCAGATTGTTCATAGATATTTTGGATTCTATTATTTTTATAGGTTTTCCATCAACATTTTAGATCACACTTATGGTCCATCAAGATAATAGAAGGCTAGAGGATAATCACACTCTATGATTCATCATTAGGATAATAGAATCTCTAGATCTATATTATCTTGATGATAGAACATGGAATGTGATCCAAAATATTGATGCAAAAACTAACACAATCAAATCCTAAAATAGCAATGCTCAGAACTGGCAACAATGGCAGAGTAAGGATTTTGGATGACAACAATTCAGAGGCCATAGTGGGCATCAGAGCATTAGACGTGGTAGGTAGAGGTTTAAGGTAAACTTCAACATTTCCTAATAACATCCCTTTTCAAGTGGGTTAGGGATATGGGGGTGGATATAGTTGGAAATGTCACATTTATTTCCCTGATAACATCCTTGTACATGACAAAGTGTTTCGTGATGGATTTGGGAGTGTTTTTTTAGATGTTTCCCCACTTTCATTCTTGAACAATATTCCTCTATGGTCTTCAGTGTCTACTTCAAACCCTAGTTTCATTCTAGTGAATTGTAGATGGGGTTGCCAGAGATCGTTTTATAGTGGAAAACCCTTCATGGCAAATCACAATCTACAGGGACCAAAATATCATCGGAGGAATGTGAAGACATTGAGACATCTGCCATTAAAGCAATAGAGGAAGGACTCAATAAAAGTATGGTCAAGGAAAACGTTTCCATTGCTAATTCACCATGAAAATATTCTGACGTCTTCTAATGTAGGTAGAGGGGACACATAAGGTTCCTTTTATCTATCATTACCAAATGACCTTCTTCATGCACAGGTTGGGGATCTTTAAGAGAGAGCGCTTATATGTAAGTTTTGGAACCATACCTTTGATTCTCCATCCATTAAATTATGGGCTCAGACCCATTGGAAAGGGGTTAATGAAGTTTTTCTCATTGATAATGGGTGTGGATATTTCATTGTTACATTTTCCTCTAAAGCTTTTTGAGATAAAGCTCATAGATTTAAAGGGTGGTTTTGTGAGGGATTTGGCCTTTTCACTATCCCATGGATTCCAAATTTTGATCCTAGCAAATTTGTCATGTAATATGCCCCTTTCTGGGTGTCGTTCCTTGTTATTCCCTTGGAGTATATGAATTTAGATTTGGTCCAGTTGTTTGTGAATCAAATTGTCATTTGTTTTAAACATGATCTCATCCCTTTTAAAATCACAGAGAGTCCTCTAATGGTTTGTATTTTGCTCAATTTGTCTAAGTTAGTTCCCAAGTAGATTTTAATTTCTTCTCAATTTGGAACCTAGACTCAAAAAATTATGTTGTAAGATCATAATATAATCAAGGGCAATAATAATACTTTGGGTCACTTCTCTTCAGAGTGTCAATCTCAAAAGGATTTTGAGATTATAGTTTGTGATGATCATGCTTCATACCCTCACCTTTGCATTTTCTTTGGACATTCCAATATAGATCGACTGCCCCTGTTTTTCCTAAACCCGAGCTAGTTTCGACCCAACTATCACATCTACTATCCTTCAATATTGATTCCTACTTTTATAGTTGGTTTAAGGCTATTGTCATATGTCTTCAAGTTCATAGGTTTCTATTTTGGATGGAGGATAATTTAACTAGAGCTTGGGGTGCTTAAATGGTTATTGGATGGATCCTCAGTCCCTCTTTCTAGACCTCTATTGCTATAATCTGCATCCTCTTTCTCTACAGTGCTTCTAGAGAACAAATATTTCCTTGATCAGTTTAAAATCCCTTTCCTAGTTGGTCTCTGTTGGCATTAGGTTGTCATTGATGTCAACAGGTATGGCATGGTCATTGGTGAGTAAGTAGTGGTGACCGTTATGGGTGAAGTAAGACATGATGATGTCAATCCATATGTGTATAAGCATACAAAAAGGTATGTTACTGGTACATATGAAATGCATCATTGACCAGTAAAGCAGAATCACTGGCAAAGCAAGCAAGCAAAGAAGAACAGAAGGATGTGAACCAGTATACACAAAGAAGTTTAATGCTATTGGTAAATGGACTTAGTAGATGGACCAATGTGTTTGATGGAAGGCCAAGATTGATCCACCAACAGAGAAGAGGTCAAAAGGTATGCAGGTCCACTAGTGGAGTTAGGTTGTACCAGTAAGGTGAGTTGAACTGATGGATAGTCTTGGTTGGTGAAGGATGACAAATCGACATAGCAGACTGAAGATGATGCCAAACCGACATTGCAAATTGAGCATAGGTGGATGTCAACAAGAATGATAGGTGGAAACCAAGTGGTGAGCATGCAGAGGTTGGTGAAGTATTCATCGACGTAGTAGTCAACAAGCAGGTCAGCTTTAATGAAGAACCCACAAATCATGGGAGGATGGTAGAATATTGCAGCTCGAGGAAGACAAGGTGGAAAGATGATTGAACTGACCTTGCAATAAGATATAATCTTTGTACCCGTTTGCCGAAGGAAATAGTCGAGCCATTAATGGCGTTTGACAGAGAAACGCAGAAAAGCATGTCATAGATATCCTAAAATAGAAAATGCACATTGAAAAGAGAGGAGATGGCGGTGTTGTTTGGTGTGATGCATATCACCATTCTAGAAAAAAAGATAGGATCAAATCTAATACTAATCAAGTTAGTGAAGGTAAAACCTAACACGACACCATTTGAATGCTGCCTTTGGTGGGAACCCTCAAAGATAAAGATGTCAGCTCGAGACTGAAATGAATTGATGCTAGATGGGAGGTGTGAGAGAGAAGAGAGCCTGAGTAAGAAGAAAGACTATATGCCTTAGAGTTATTTCTTAGAGAGTTAGAGTACATGTTAGCAGGCTGAACCGGTGAGAGGGTCTAACCGGTAGAAATAGAGTAACTGAGAAACTATTGCAGTTCTAACAGTCAAGCGAACCAGTAAGGAGTGATTGGTTAGGAAGGAATTCAAGAGTGACACTATGAAGTGTGAGGCTGAGAGATAGAGAAGAAAGGTTGGGAGTAACTGGTGAGTGATCAAAGAGAGTAATCTGATAACCGACAGTGTGAGAACCAGTGAATAAGAGGAGGTTGTTAACCACCAGACATCCATTGATCAAGTGTTGTAGAACTCATTTGCAACTAGGTGCTTTCATTGTATTAAAATTATATTGCATTATATTACACCGAGTCGGTGCTTGGTACAGGGGTTGGTGTTCCTTGGGTTGGTGCCCTAAATCAGTAGGGGTTGGTGCCCTAAATCATTGTAATTTGTTGTTTCATTATGAGGCTGGATTGGAGCAGTAGAATCTAGTAGCATTTCTCACCGAGGTTTTTCCCACATTGGGTTTTCCTCATACATCTGGTGTTGTGGGTTATGCATTTGTGTGTTTGGCTCCTTTGATATCCACTCTTATCTTATCGGTTTGATTGTTTAGTGTTTAGGTTGTTAATCGATACTCAAGGCTTGGTTTAAAAGGAAAATATTTTAGGAACTACTGATTCACCCCCCTCTTAGTGGTACATTGCATTCAACAATCGGTATCAGAGCTTAGGTTCTTGGTTGATTAAAGCTTTCTCTAGCTTGGGTAGATTCTGGTCAAGTAACACAATGGCAAGAAATGAGTTTGCCTCCTCAAAATCTCCCATGTTTGATGGATCTAACTATGCCTTCTGGAGCATAAGAATGAAGATCTATATTTCCTCTCTTGGTTTTGATGTGTGGATGTATGTCAAGAATGGGTATACTATCCCTAGTGTTCCTCCCACTGATCTAGATGCCAAGAAGGAATATGAGAACAATGCAAAGGGTAAACATGCTATTCTAAGCGAGTTGTTAGATAATGAGTTTGTCAAGGTCATGCACTGTGCATCTGCCAAAGAGATGGGATAAATTGTAGAGGTTATTTTAAGGATATGCCAAAGTTAAAGAAGCCAAGATGAAATCACTAAGAGGTCATCTTGAAGGCATCAAGATGAAAGATGAAGAAAAGATTGCAGACTGCCTTCATAGAGTAGATGAAACTGTGAATACCATCAAAGGACTTGGAGAAGAAATTGCTAATGAGATTATTGTTAAGAAGGTACTTAGATCTCTCACATCTAAGTATGATACTAAGGTTCTTGCCATAGAGGAAGCCAAGGATATAAAAACCTTCACAATGGATGAGTTATTTGGCTCTCTAATTGCCTATGAAATGAGGACAACTGGTGAAGCATCCTCAAGGAAAGAGGCAACTTTCAACTCCATCAAAAAGGGTAAGGAAGAGGTTGCTCATAAAGGATCCAATGAAGACTAGGATGCGGAGGTAGCAAACTTTGTCATAAAGCTCAAGAGAGGATCTGACAATTATAAAGGAAAGTTACCACTCAAATGCTTCAATTGTGGTGAATTTGGACACTTTGCTACAAAATGTCCTTATAATGAAACCTGTAGAGATGAGTAAATAAGTTTTGGCAGATCTGCTAGTAAAGACAAAGAAAGGAATGTCTACCAACAATGAAGAAGAGGCTACCAAAAGAAGAACAACCTGTATACTATTGAGGATGATGCCACAGATGAAGAAAGTGCATTAGAAGATGACTACCATGAGAATGAAAGAGAAGTTCATCTCTTTATGGCACTAGATGAACCAGTTGGTGAAGATGAGGAAGAAGAAGACATTGAAGCCAAATTAGATCTAGAAGGTGAGCTCATAAGTTCTCTTGAGGAGTTAAGTAAGACAAGAAGAGAACTCAAGAAGGTCAAGCTTGATGTAGTAGAAGAACAAGGTCTCTTGAAGCAATCCCTGGATGAGTCCAATGAAGTTATCTCTGACTTAAAACTCCAATTGGAAGAAGCCAAGAAGATATGAGAAGTTACATCCTCTGATTTGATGAAGAAGGAAAAGGAGCATCAAGATCTAGAATAAAAAATAGTGAAGCTCAGAAAAGAGCTTGAAAAGAGTAAGGATGAACTGAAAATGAGGAGCAAATATGAGGGTAGCACAGAAGCCTTGGACAAGATGTTGAGAAAACAGAAGCAATCTAAAGATACCGGTGGCTTAGGATTTGAAGAAGGATAAAGTTCAAATATAAAAGATACATCTATCAAAGAGATGCAGTTCACTTCTTCAAGTGAAGGTGAAGAGAAGAAGACATTCATGGTAAGAAAGGATACCGGTAAGAAGACTTATGCAAAAGCTATTAGAAATTGTCACACAAACTGGTATACACAATCAATGAATCGGAGACCACACTCAATGTACCTAAGTGTAGATTAGAGGAGAAATTCAAGGGTTGATCATGAAGGATTCCCTAGAGTTAGCAACATGAAAGGAAGACCCCCGATGAGACAGACGTTTATAGGACCAAGACAACCTAATCGGTATGTTCCAAAATTTCATGGTTATTGTTACCGGTGTAACAAACTTGGTCATAGGTTAGTTGATTGTAGATTAACAAACAAGCCCACTATGAGTTATGAAAGTAGAAATCCATTTAATGCACTCTGGGATATGAATGTTGTTTGTTATCAGTGCAATGGATTTGGCCATAGGAGTTTTGAATGTAGGAAGAGTAAACCGACATCCTAGAATAGTTTCAAAGACGCATCTTTCAATGTAAAAGTGAAATGCTAAACTGTCAAGAGTTTGGACATATAGAAAAGCTTTGTAAGAATAGGAAAATCAGGTAGAAGAGGACAACTCCTTATCAGGAACCAGTAGTCAAACCAGAGCACAAAATTGCAATTGATAAGAAGGAAACTCAACCAGTTTGGGTTGAGAAAGAAAAGAAAAAAGAAGAATCAAGTTTGATAGTGAAGACTGCCCTACATGTTGAAAGAAAAAATCCATGGGTTGTAGACAGTGGTTGTTCCAACCACATGACCGGTGATAAAAGGAAATTTATCAAACTTGAAGACTAGAATGGTGGTTCGGTAAGGTTTGGAGACAACTCATCTATCCAGATAAAGGGAAAAGGTACTCTAAATATTGATGGCAAACTGAAAGCACATGATATGTATTATGTGGAAGGCCTGAAGAAAAATTTGTTGAGTGTGAGTTAGATGTGTGACAAAGATTATAAATTCACCTTTGATTCTATTGGCTACCATATAAAGAGGGAGAGTACCAATCAGATTGTAGCTGAAGGTAAGAGGACAACTGGTAATGTATACAATATGAAAGAATGTTTTGAATCCCAATGCATGTTGGGACAAGTGGATGAAAGCTGGTTGTGGCACTAAATATTAGACCACATAAATTTTGATAATCTAGTTGTAGTAAGCAAAAAGGGGTATGTAAGAAATATACCACCAATTATCAAACCAGTGAGCACATTTTGTGATGAATGAGTAAAAGGGAAGCAGACTAAAGTGAGCTTCAAGACAAAAGCATTGCTAATACTATGGGGACCCGGTTAATACTGAGAGGGGGGGGGGGTGAATCAGTATTAAGACCAACTAAAACTAAAATCCCAAAAACAAACTTATATCAGATCTGAAACCATTTAACAAATATTACAACATCTTTAATCAAATCTAACAACCTTTTCATCAGACTTTCTTAACACATTAATCAAATCATTTATCACAACTTTCAATACTTTCACCACTTATGCAATCATCAATTTGATCATATATCAACTTATCAACCTTATCAATCAGATCAAATACTTTCCTTAACAACTTCTTATCAGTACAAGTAACCTCTGATAAACTTATGATAAAACAACATAATCAATGTCTCAGAAATAATGCATGAAATGAAACATAAACAAGAACATCACATGAAAAACATTCCACACATGAACACCATAAGTTTTTGATGTGGAAACCCAAATGGGAAAAAACACGGTGGGAGTTGGTACCCACAAGTATTTGTACTCTTTTGAAGTACTCCCTGATAGGAGCTTACAATACGCCCTATTAGGAGTAGACCCTGTTAGGAGTCACCCAGTTAAGGGATTTGCCTAGCAGCCTGGTTAGGAGCTTGATGACCTATTAGGATAAACCTTGTGAGAGGATTTACCACTCTTTTTGAGAGCTTCCCTGTTAGGGGACTTAAATGTTTAAGGCCCATTAGGACCTACTCGGTTAAGGGATTTAACCTGCTGCAACTGTTAGGGAACAACAATAAGAAAATGATCTGTTACTTGCACTTCTTTGCTTGCTTAATCGGATCTAGCTATGCACAACACTCTACAACTCATAGGCAGATCTCACACTTCACTTGGATGGCTTAGCACATTCTCTAAGACCACTGACACAATGAACATCAATTGTGTCAACCTAAATAGCCATCTCAACTAGGTCCACCACCAAACCCTAAATTACATCATGAATTACAATACAGATCATAAGAGATCATCTTAGATCAATCATACAGATCATAACATCAAATTACAATGCAATATCAACCGTTGGTTGATCGCAACTCATCACAAAAATCCAATTTGTACCAAAGTCAAACCCTTAGCTCATTCTGCTAAGCGCTTTGCACATTCCCAAGAAATTTCTGCATCATTCATGCCAAAACAACATTTAAATCATTCACATGGGTTATGTCGTGTTACCACGGTCATGTAGACTCATCGTCAATCACTGCCATAACAAAATCATTACTGGTTTGATGATTTCTTCATCAGTCCTTAAACCCTACTAAAACCTTAGCAAAATTTCATCAGCAATTTGAAACATGTCTTCCGGTAATCATCACAAGTTCCAGTTTTGGTTAGATACATCTTTTCATGATACAAGTTCACCATCCAAACCTCAAATCACCAAATATTACCGATCACCCGATTCAAGCAAAACATCTCAGTTTTACCGGTTAAAGTCCTATTTCATAGACTTTAGTTCTCTATCGGTAAACCCTGTCTTCTGGTAAACCAAATCACTTAGATGAAAAACCAAACATTAGAAAATATCAGTTCACATCAGTTTCCATCAATGACAACACAAATAACTGATCATGTCATCTAACCATAAAATCTCAGTCTTCTATCCTCTATCGGTTTAGTCACCATCCTTCAACTGCATTACCTGCACCATCTCATCTACATCAGTTATGCCAAATGCCAACATTCTCCCCCTTTGGCATTGATGACAACACCAATTAGATATATACTTAGAGTAACATCATCATCTGCAACTTGCTTGCCGGTATCACATCATCACATCATCTGTCGGTTCTCCTCCTTTTATCTTCTCCCCCTTAACCAATGCTTTTCTCAATCTGACAATCTGATCTTCAACTTCTCCCTTATCTATTTTCTTTTCTTCTCCTCCAAGTCATCTACAAATTATCCCATATTTGATTTCTTTTCTTCTCCCCCTTAAACAACAATGCCAAAGGTATAAATGCATTACTTGTCTTCAATTCTATTGTTGCCTCTTCCATGATCTTTGCTACTCAAATCAGAAAAATTATAACAGAGCATTAAATCATAACTTTACATCAAACTTGCTCCCCCAAAGGAGTATCCTACACCTTCATCAATCCTTAGTGAAAGATAAACATGAAATCCATAGGACTAACATATCTCCATCATTCTAGTTGTTCCAGTGTAGGGGTATAACCCCTAGTTTTCCTCTAAGAAACTCAAAAGGTAGCCTTCAGTAAGGGCTTAGTAAAGATATCGGCTAACTGGTCTTTACTCTTCACATATTCCATCTTCACTTATTTTTCTTGAACTCTTTCCCTTAGTAAATGATACTTCAATTCAATGTGCTTGGTTCTAGAATGAAGTACACGATTCTTAGAAATGTTGATTGTACTTGTATAATCACAATAGATAGTCACCAGTTCAGACATATGTATCTTGAATCCTTCTAGCACATGTCTCATCCATATGGCCTGTGTGCAATTCATGGATGCAACTACATATTCTGTTTTAGTTGTAGATTGAGAAACACATGTTTCTTTCTTTCTCATCCATGCCACTAATATTCCACCAAGTAAAAAGGCTCCACCGGTTGTGCTTTTCCAGTCATCCACATTACTTGCCCAATCAACATCAGTAAAGACATCTAAAGTAAAATTTCCTTTATAGGGATACCATAAACCATAGTCTATTGTGCCTTTGAGATACCAGAAAATTCTCTTCACAGCCACCATGTGACTCTCTTTAGGCTCTTTTTAAAATCTAGGAACTAATCCAACAACATAAGCAATGTTCGATCTACTATGAACAACATAGTGTAGCTTGCCAATAATAGACCTGTACTATTTTTCACTAACATCAGGGGAATCATCTTACTTTGACAACTTGCAACCTATAACCATCGGTGTTCCTACCAATTTGCAGTCTTCCATACCGAAAGTCTTCAACACCTCTTTGATATACTTGGTTTGACAAATAAAGATACCACTATCCAGTTGCTAGACCTGTAAGCCGATAAAGAACTTGTATTCACCGATTAGAGACATTTCAAATTCCTTTTTCATTATATCAGTGAAATCCATACACATATCATCATTTCCACCCAAAATTATGTCATCTACAAACATTTCTTCTATCAACATCTTGTCTCCATCAATTTTCAAATAAATGTTACTATCCTCACTGGTACGTTGGAATCCAATCTTGATTAAATATGCATGTAATCTCTCATACCATGTCCTCGGTGCCTACTTAAGACCATAGAAATCTTTATGCAATTTACACACGATATCTTTATCATCAGTCAAAGAAAATCCATCCAACTGTTCAATGTATACTTCTTCTAGAATTCCATTCAGAAAGGCTTATTTGGCATTCATTTGATAGACTTTGAATCCCTTATATGCAGCAAATGCCAGTATCATCCTTACTCCTTCCAATCTAGAAACCAATGTAAATGTTTCACCACAGTCCTCACCTTCTTCCTGTGCATACCCTTTGTAGACTAACCTCGCCTTGTTTCTTAGAACTTTTCCTTCTTCATTCAACTTATTCCTAAAGACCCATTTTGTTCCAATTATATTCTTATCCTCCGGTCTAAGAACAAGTGACCATGTTCGATTCTTCTCAATTTGATCTAATTCTTCATTCATTGCATTAACCTAATCATCATCTTTTAGTGCTTCCTTAACAAAATTGGGTTCAATTGTAGATATCAAACATGATTTCTCTTGGATCTTTCTCCTGGTTTGCACACCTGCATTCTTATCACCAATTTCTTCTCTTGTGAATGGTTTAATCTAACATATCCAGGTAATACTTGTGTCGGTTTTGCATCTTTTGCATCAGGTTCTTTATTTTCTTCCTCACTGTCGTCGCTTACCAGTTGAGCACCTAATTCTGCATTTTTTGGTTTTTCATTGTTCTGTGCTTTTAGTTCAATGATTACAAGTTTTTCCTTATTATCATCTTTTTCAGGCTCAAATCTGCTGGTACCTTATGACTTTCCAGATAGGTCATCTACCTTCACATTAACACTTTCAATAATTTTCTTAGTTCTCTTATTGTAGCATTTATATGCCTTACTCTTAGAAGAGTAGCCAAATAAAATTCCTTCATCAGATTTTGCATCAAACTTCTCAGTGTAGTTATCTCTCTTAATAAAACATTGATTTCCAAGTTTTTTGAAATAACTCACACAAGGTGTTTTTCCATACCCTAGCTCATGTTACCTCTCTTTATCAGTACCCGATTTAAAGTGTACACAACAATACTGACCACTTCTTTCCAAAACATTTTGGATACATCACCTTGTAATAACATGGTTCTTGCAGCTTCAGCTATTGTTCTGTTCATCCTTTCTGCTATGCCATTTTGTCGTGGTGTCCTTGAAGAAGACATTTGTCTCTTTATACCCTGTTCATCACAATACTTAACAAATTCATCAGATGCGAATTCACCTCCCTAGTCTGATCTTAAACATTTCAAATTCTTACTGGTCTCACTTTCAACCAAAGCTTTAAATGATTTAAATTTTCTAAATTCTTCTGATTTCTCCTTGAAAAATGTTACCCACATCATTTTAGAATAGTCATCGGTGAAAAGCATGAAATAACTATCACCATAATAACTCTTTATTTTCATAAGGCCACAGAGATTAGTATGTACCAATTCTAAAATATCTCAGAAGTACAATTCTTGCTCTTGAAAGAAATAGAGGTCATCTTACCGATTTGACAAACTTTGCATATCACATTATCTAGTTTGACAATTTGTAGCAATCCTTTTACAACACTTGACTTACTTAATTTAACTAAATTATCAAAATTAACATGACAACAACTTTTATGCCACAAACAATTATCTTCCATTCTTGAAACTAGACAATTATTAACATTACTATTCAAATGAAATAAGTTACCTTTAGTTTGCTTCCCATAGCAATCAATTCACCATTACCTCCAAGAATTTTGCAGACTACACTTTTAAACTCAAGCAAATAACCTTTATCATTGAGCTAACCAACACTTATTATGCTTTAGACTATCAACCCAAAACACATCATCAATATTACTCTTCCCATTTAGAGATATTGAACCTTTACCTTTCACCATGCAAGGAGAGTTATTTCCAAATCTAACAACACCTCCATCAAATTCATTAAGGGTTATGAACTTACTTTTATCACCGGTCATGTGGTGTGATCAACCACTGTCTATAATCCATTAATCACTATTCTCCATATGAGATACTAGTGCCTTTTCATTTGACAGTTCCTCCTTTACGGCTACAAACATAATTTCTTCATTGTCATCTTCTTCTTCCGACTCCTCATCGGTCACACCTTCATCTACTGCAACATAACAATGTTTCTTGCCCTTTCCTTTGAATCTTCTAAACTTTTCTTTCTTATCGATGTTAGGGCAGTTAGCAACAATATGACCAATTTTACTACAAGAGAAACACTTCAAAGGTAGCTTTCCTTTATACATACCAGTGCCTCTTGGAAATCTTTTTTCTAACAATGCCTCAAGTTCCATCACTTGATCTTCATTGTCTTCATTTCCCCGGTAACTTCCATGACTTGTCTCGCATTCATGATTTTGACATATATCTTTTCCTTTTCTAATAGATGAACCGGTAACAGAAGCTTTAAAAGCAGATTCAGTAGATTTTGTCACACTATTGTCAAAACTATTTAACTCAAAACCTGTAAGCTTACCAATCAATGAATCAACAATTACCTTATCCTTCGAAATAGATCTAAGTTCTTGGATTGCGGATACTCTTATAGCATACTGAGGTTGAAGAGTTCTAAGAATCTTACTTACTATTGCATCATCATCTATTTTACCTCCAACACTCTTTATGCCGCTAACAACTTCTTTGATTCTTCGACCATACTATGCAATATTTTCTCCTTCAAGCATTCTCATGTCGTCAAACTTTCCTCTCAATCTTTCCTCTTTGGCTCTTTGTACATGCTCATCTCCTCCATAGATTGTATCTAGTTTTTCCCATACCTCCTGTGCAGTTTCTATTTCTTGAACATCAATATATTCTGAATCAGATAAGGCACTTACAATAGCTTGTAAGGCTTGCATGTTCTCTTGCTTCTCTTTGAGTTCATCTAGTGTCAAGGGAGTAGTGATAGGAGAAACACATCTTATTTTTGTTGGCATTTGCATAAAGATTGCATTAATGATATGTTATGTTGTTATTGATATCAATTGAACTGGTAATGGTATTTATGATATTATTGATATTGTTGATGTTATTGATATTGTCTTGTAACCGGTAGGAAGAGCTTGGAGGAAGATGTTGTAAACCGGTATGTTAGTTTGTGAGTTGAACCGATGTATAAGGTTGAACCCTTTCTATGCATTGTAATCGGTAAACCCTACCAGTTGTTTTTGTTAAACCCTAACCGATCAAGTTTGTTGGTTTAAGATCTAATGATGAGCGGTAATGATGGCGACATGTGTGATCTTTGTATGAGGATTAGTTCATATTGTTTTTGGAATGTTTGTTCATTTGTTTGATTGTTTAGGGAACGGGCAAACTGGATTGCATCTAATGCATAAGCGCATGATGAGTTACAAGTCCGATGAAGCAATGATCATGGAGCGGTTGGAACTTTCTTGAAGAATGTGTATAGATTGCTATGTAAATCCAACAGTCACACTTGAACCAATTTATTTGTAATCTCTATGAGAGAATTAGGTTTTTGTTGTGTTACTGACCTAATTGATTTGTATTTAAGGTTGATGAAGTTGTTTGTAAAGTTGTTGGCAAAGTGTTGTTTAAAATCAGTTGAGTGTGTGGTTGCCTAACCAGAGAATGGATTTGCAATTTGAGTAAAGGCAGATTGAAGATTAAAAGGATTTGATCAAGAAAATGTAGTGTTATTCAGATAGATCAAGAAAACCCATTGTTTTCTAGCAATTACAACAGAATTGAAATCCCCTAGCTAGGTAAGCTCTAACAAGATTGGTTACTTCTTAAATCCTCTAACAAGGTGGTCCATTAGCTTGGATTCTCAAATCCTCTACCGAGGTTACTCCTAATAGGGTATTTTCTTTTCATCAAGACATTTTGTAAATCCCTTAACCGAGTGATTCCTAACAGGATTAGTTCTTAACAAGACCTATTATAAAAGCTTTAACAGGCTTGGCTCCTAACAGGGCAAACTTTAGAAGAGTTCAGATAGCTATCTTGTGAGTCAAGTGGTGAATGTTTTTGTGGTTATTATCTTATTTGTTGATTTTGATTGACAACTTAACTATTATGATAAGGCATGATAACTGTAAGCATTGAGAGATGAATTATGTTGATATATGATTAAGCATTTTTATGTTTACAAGATTGAAGTTGTTTACTATTAAGTTGTTATAATAGTTAATCGGTTGATGTTGAGTATTCTTATGAGTATTGCTCTTGATAGTGAAAGTTTACTTTATGAGTTTGAATTTGAGATTCATAAGTTTGTATCAGTGTTTTAGTTTACTAATTCACCCCCCCCTCTCAGTAATCTACCAGATAATTACTCTTTCATCATACCATCAGTTTCAACTTGCTTCCAATATTGTGCACCAAGACCTTTGATGTAGATATTCATTCCATCTTTCTTGATCTTGTAGTTGTCCTTGTTGAACTTAGGATCCTCTTTCTTCATCATCTTGACTTCCTCAAAATATTTCCCTCAAGCGGTTAGGCTTTCTGCACACAAAGGACCAAAGCTCTTATACCAATTGTTAATACTACGAGAATCCGATTAATACTGAGAGGGGGGGTGAATCAATATTAAGACCAACTGAAACTAAAATCCCAAAAATAAACTTATATCAGATCTGAAACCATTTAACAAATATTCCAACATCTTTAATCAGATCTAACAACCTCTTGATCAAATATTCTTAACACATTAATCAAATCATTTATCACAACTATCAATACTTTCACCACTTAAGCAATCATATCAATTTGATCATATATCAACTTATCAACCTTATCAATCAGATCAAATACTTTCCTTAACAACTTCTTATCAGTACAGGTAACCTCCGATAAACTTCTGATAAAACAACATAACCGATGTCTAAAAAAAAATGCATGAAATGAAACATAAACAAGAACATCACATGAAAAACATTCCACACATGAACACCGCAAGTTTTTGACATGGAAACCCGAATGGGAAAAACCACGGTGGGAGTTGGCACCCACAAGTATTTGTACTCTTTTGAAGTACGCCCTGTTAGGAGCATACCCTGTTAGGAGTCACCCGGTTAAGGGATTTGCCTAGTAGCCTAATTAGGAGCTTGATGACCTGTTAGGATCAACCTCGTGAGAGGATTTACCACTCTTTTTGAGAGATTCCTTGTTAGGGGACTTCAATGTTTTATCAAGAGAGATATGGATGGTTTAGGTAGTTTTGATTTAGGAGTGATGAAGGGATCTTCCTTGGTTACTCTGCTAAGAGTAAGGCCTATAAATGCTACAACAAAATACTAAGAAGAGTGATTGAGAGTGTGCATGTAAGAGTTGATGAGGATATGCACAAAGGAAGACAAGCACAAGTGAACCACTATGAAGATTCTAGTGATGAAGGTGAAGAAGCTCAGTCAGACAATGAATCAAAAGAAGCATCCAAAAATGTCCCTAACCGATATGTGCAGATAAACCACCTGAAAGACCAAATTTTAGGTAATAAGAGTGATGGTGTGCAGAATAGGAGAAGACTTGCTTAGAATGATGAAAAAGTCAATTTCTGCCTCATGACTGATTTAGAACCTAAAACATTCAATGAGGCAAACAAAAGTAAAAAATGGGGATGCCATGAAAGAAGAGTTGCAACAGATTGAGAAGAATAAGACTTGGGAATTAGTTCCTAGACCAGAAGAGAAGGACATCATTGGCACCAAATGGGTCTACCAGTACAAGATGAATGAAGAAGGTAAAATTGTTAGGCATAAAGCTAGACTTGTGTGCAAGGGTTACTCTCAAGTAGAGGGCATTGATTTTGAAGAATCATTTGCATCGGTAGCTAGATTAGAAGCAATTAGGATGTTTCTAGATTTTTTAGCCTACAAGGGTTACAAGGTATATCAAATGGATGTAAAATATGCCTTCCTCAATGGAAATTTGGAAGAAGAAGTGTACATGGAGCAACCAGAAGGGTTTCTATTACATGATGATGAAACCTTTGTGTGTTGGTTGAAGAAAGCCTTGTATGGTCTAAAGCAAGCTCCTAGAGCATGGTATTCAAGGCTAGATCAGTATCTAAAGGAGAAGGATTCAAAAGGGGAGTGCTGACAATAATCTATACATCAAGGCAGATGGAAATCACATGATCATTGTGGTTGTGTATGTATATGGGATCATCTTTGGAGGCAACAAGGACACTCTTTGAAAATATTTTGCTGATAAGATGTAGTTAGAATTTGAGATGTCAATGCCTGGAGAATTGACATACTTCCTTGGTTTATATATATCACAACTATATAAGGGAATCTTTATCACACAAACCTAGTATGCAAAGGATATGTTAAAGAAGTTTCAAATGGAGGACTGTAAACTAGTGAGTACCCCCATGGTGATCAGAAGCAAATTAAGAAAGAATGATGAATCACCGGTGGTGGATCAAACATTGTATAGATCCATGATAGGCAGCTGATTGTATCTTACTGCCTCTAGACCAGATATAGTGCAGGCAGTGTGTATGGTGGCTAGATTTCAAGTAGAACCTAAGAAGTCACATATGAATGTCATAAGCAGAATTTTTAGGTACTTGCAAGGGACACTCAATTATGGATCATGGTACCCTAAACAAGGGGAATTCATCTTGGAAGCATATACTAATGTTGATTGGGCAAGTTGTATTGATGACCAGAAGAGCACAAGTGGTGGCGAATTCTTCCTAGGTGACCGGTTGGTCTTATGGCATAGAAAGAAGCAAGATTCAGTCTCTCTATCAACTGCTGAAGCAGAATACATTGCTACTGCTACATGCTGCGCTCAGGTGCTTTCGATGAAGCAAACCCTCAAGGACATACAGGTGGACATCTCTGATCCCATTCCCATCCAGTGTGATAATTCAAGTGCCATCAACATATCAAACAACCCGATGATGCATTCAAGGACAAAGCATATAACCATGAAGTATCATTTTCTCAGAGAGAAGGTTGAAAGACATGAAGTAAAGATGGAATATGTCCCTATAGGAGAACAAGTGGTAGACATCTTCACCAAACCATTATCGGTAAGCACTTTTGAGTACTTAAGAATCAAGTTGGGAGTTATATCACCTGCCTCATGTACTTAAGTTTGTAAGGAGATATATGGTTTAGGGGGAGTTCATAGCAGTATCTATATCTCTTGAACCACATGTTGATCATACGGAAAGTTCAGGGTTGTATGTCTCAGTACTGGTTGTAATCACTAAGAGAAGATTTGACTAAGGGGGAGATAAGTATGAATCAAAGGGGGAGAATGAAGTACCCTGACCCTTTGTCATTATGTCAAAGGGGGAGAAATCTACGTGTGTGAAGACTTGCAGTGAGTTGACATCTATGCCAAAGGGGGAGATTGTTGGCATTAGGTTGTCATTGATGTCAATAGGTATGGCATGGTCATCGATGAGTGAGTAGTGGTGACCGGTATGGGTGAATTAAGACATGATGATGTCAATCCATATGTGTGTAAGCATATAGAAAGGTATGTTACCGATACATATGAAATGCATCATTGACTAGTAAAGCAGAATCACCGACAAAGCAAGCAAGCAAAGAAGAATAGAAGGATGTGAGCCCGTATACACAGAGAAGTTTAATGCTATCAATAAATAGGCTTAGTAGATGGACCATCATGTTTGATGGAAGGCCAAGATTGATCCACTGACAGAGAAGAGGTAAGAAGGTATGAAGGTCCACCGATGAAGTTAGGTTATACCGGTAAGATGAGTTAAACCGATAGTTAGTCTTGGTCATCGAAGGATGACAAATTGACATAGCAGACTAAAGATGATGCCAAAATGACATTGCAAACCAAGCATAGGTGGATGTCGACAAGGATGACAGGTGGAAACTAGGTGGCGAGCATGTAGAGGTCGGTGAAGTATTCATCAACGTAGTAGTCAACAAGCATGTCGACTTTAATGAAGAACCCGCAAATCATGGGAGGATGGAAAAATGCTGCGGCTCAAGGAAGACAAGGTGGCAAGATGATCAAACTGACCTTGCAATAAGATCTGATCTTTGTACCCATTTGTCGAAGGAAATAGTCGAGCCATTAATGGCGTTTTATAGAGAAACACAAAAAAGAAAGTCATAGACATCCTAAAATAGAAAACGCACATCGAAAAGCGAGGAGATGGCGGTGCTATTTTGTGTGATGCAGATGACCATTCTAGAAAAGTAGATCGAATCAAATATAATACAGATCGAGTTGGTGAAGGTAAAACCTAACACAACATCGTTTGAATGCTACCTTTGACAAGAAATCTCAAAGATAAAGATGTCAGCTCGAGATTGAAATGAGTTGATGCTAGATGCGAGGTATGAGAGAGAAGAGATCTTGAGCAAGAAGAAAGACTATCTACCTTAGAGCTATTTCTTAGAGAGTTAGAGTGTGTGTTAGCAGGCTGAATCGGTGAGAGGGTCTAACCGGTAGAGACAGAGTAACCAATAAACTGTCGCAGTTCTAATAGTCAAGCGAATTGGTAAGGAGTGATTGGTTAGGAAGGCATTCAAGAGTGACAATGTGAAGTGTGAGGCTGAGAGAGAGAGAGAAGAAAGGCTGGGAGTAACCAGTGAGTGATCAAAGAGAGTAAACTGATAATCGACAGTGTGAGAACTGGTGAAGAAGAGGAGGTTGTTAACCAACAGACATCCGTTGATCAAGTGTTGCAGAACTCATTTGGAACTAGGTGCTTTCATTGCATTAAAATTGTATTTCATTATATTACACTGAGTTGGTGCTTGGTGCAGGGGTTGGGGCCTTAAATCATTGTAATTTATTGTTTCATTGTGAGACTGGATTGTAGCAATAGACTCCAACAACATTTTTCACCGAGGTTTTTCCCATATTGGGTTTTCCTCGTACATCTGGTGTTGTGGGTTATGCATTTGTGTGTTTGGCTCCTTTGATATCCACTCTTATCTTGTCGATTTGATTGTTTAGTGTTTAGGTTGTTAACCGATACTCAAGGCTTGGTTTAAAAGGAAAAGATTTTAGGAACCACTGATTCACCCCCCTCTCAATGGTACATTGTGTTCAACAGTCTCATGATAAGCTAGTCAAGGATTTGCTTCTAAAGGTTTGTTGGGAATTTATTCTTTAGATGGTTGAGCTCTAATTTCCCTCATAAAATTGTGTTTATTCAAATAACTCTAGATCTTCATGCTTGACTTACAAAAAAAAGTCTAATCTTGGTTGGCTCCTCCTTACATTTTAGAAAAATCCTTGTTCCTCCCTTGGATGCATGGATCTATCTCTCTAGGCATTTTGGACTCTCTTAATATTGGTCTCATAGACTCTTCTTGTATGCCAGAGACTTAATATGATGAATCAGATTCACTCTCTCAAGAGAGTGCTTACTGCTCCCCTCCCTCAAAATCTCTTCTTGACTCTAAAGCTCCTTCCTCTCTTGAATTCTTTGGTGAGACTCCCCAGAAAGCTTCCATTTATCAAACTAGGCCCCGAAAGGGAGTTATCTTTGTCATGCCTAAATGAAAAGTTGGAAGACCTTTGAAGAGGAAAAGGATATTAAGGAAAACTCTAGAGGAAGTTAAAGCAGGATTGCAATCTACATTGGATTAAATTTTTTGCTCGAGAAGAGTGGGAATGCTCTTCGGGCCATGCATGAAAATCATCTCCTAGAATGTTAGGGGCATTAACAAAAGACGCCTTATCAAGTCCTAGATTGAGGGTTATGGGGCGAACATTATTTTGATTTAGGAAATAAAATTCCCAGAGTTGGCTAATTCCCCACCTTTTTCAAAGTGGAAAAACTGGAAATATATAACATCTCAGTCTATCGGTGCTTCTGATGGGCTTGCAATACTATGGAAGGAGGGTAGTGTTAAGGTATTTAGTGTGGTTGTCAAAGCAAACTTTAATCGGGCCCATGTCTAATCCTTGAATTATTCCTTCCAATTGATTTCAATGTATGGTCTTGTAGTGTCATAAATTGTACACCCTTCCTAGGGTGGTACAATTCCATACTTAGTTTAGCACCTGCCTTAGTGTGTTTGCATCTTGCATTGTACTTTTCCTTTAAGTATTTAATTAATTAATTTAATTAAATCTAAATTCATATTTCATCACTCCATGCATCATAAAATTGGGCCCTTTACCCTAAGTGTGCCCTTTTTATTTTATTCCTCCAATAAATCATTTAATCATAAATCCTAATTATGTCCTATTTCGACCTTTAAGGCCCGATTTTGCATATCAAAACATCTCAAAATCAGTTGTAACTTTGGGATTCAGTTTAATATCATCATATCTAATGACCCTGGAAATTTGGTGAAAAGCTGGTCGGACCATGTGCAAAGTGCACATGGTCCTCGACTTTTTTTCCCAAAATTTTGGGAGCATAATTATATGATATCATAATGCTTAACCCTAAAAGATTGACAGTAAATTCAAATCCTAGGTCGGCCTAAAGATGAAATTAAGATCTAGGGTTTCATACATAAGAGATCTCTTTCTTTATTTGAGGGGATGAAATTGAATGCATCTAAGATCTATCTAATCTAAGGGAGTTTTCAGAAAAGCGAGCACAAGGAGCCTTCTATGTAGTGAAAGAGAAGCCTATGTGGAGTCTTCAACAACACTCAACAACATTTCATCAATCATTCATCATCAATTAGGAGCCTTGAAGATGTTGAAGAGTAATAGGAGATCCAGTGGCAAATATCTCTCCCTTGTGGATTGGTATGATTTCATGTTATTTTCATGTCTTTGAATGTGCTTCTTCACACTCATTTGCACATTTACATTCATGCTTTAGATTATTAAGCATATTTACATTCATGCTTTAGATTATTAAGCACATTTGATTTGAAACATTTTCATTTACATTTACATTTACATTTACATTTACATTTACATTTACATTTACATTTACATTTACATTTATATTTATATTTATATTTAGGGTTTACTCTCCAAAGCGTGGGGTAGCTCTAGTTTCTTATCTTTCTCATTTAGGATCTTGCATACACACAAGGTTCTAGCACACACATTTTCAGTATATTATCAGCTATTTGTGGAGGTGGAAATCACCAAAACAGGGTTTTGACTGAGGCAAAACCCTACATAGTCACCCAAATCCTCTCTTTTCAGTTGTAGGTGCAGAAACAGGTACCCCAGAGGACGTTCAACTCAGGAAAAGACACAGGCACTGCCCAAAAGTCTCAAAATTGCTCAAATCTATCAGGGAGAGGGGCATAGCACCCTGGTCCTACCCAGGACAGGGGTGTGGCACCCTGTTCCCCCCACTTTCAGGTGATTTTTGGCAGGTTGCAAGTTTAGGACCTTCAAATTTCAGCCTTTCAATTGCATCACTCTGTTAGATCATCAGGGACAGTGGCGTGGCACCCTGGTCTTGGTCAGTTTGGCTCAGTTTTTAGCATCAGGTACACATCCAAATTCCTCCCCCTTGTCTACTTTCAGTATATCAGTTTTAGATCTGCAAGTTTGTTCAATTTCAGTTCATATATGCTTCATTGTTTATCTCCTAGTCTAGTTGATCAATCAAACCCTAATTTTCTCATCACATAAAACAAGAGGAATAGAAACCTTAAGAGATAATATTTGTCTCTCTCTTTCTCACAAGAAGTAGCCAAAGTGAGCTATCTCCCTAGGCTCTTTCGTATTCCCAATGTGTTGGAAAAAGTGGGATTAGGTCCTAATCACTTGGTCTCACTTTTTCCCCTCCACAGGTCCTACTTCGATGTTGGGCAAGAAACTTCTATGGGATTCTATTTCTCTATCTTTGGCTACCCTTCTAGATGTTCCCTTCATTATTGGAGGAGATTTTAATGTTGTCCTCTCTATTAGGGACAAGGTGGGAGGTATCATTCTCCCCTTAAAGACAATGCAAGACTTCAATGAATTTGTAGAAATAATGGTCTGAAAGATTGTGTGTCATTGAATGGTAATGTTACCTGGACTAATAGGAGTGGCTTCCTCAATATTTCAGAGGGTTTGGATAGATTCTTTTTTAACCCAACATGGTGCAACACGTTTGGTCTCCCCCAATAAAAAATCCTACCCTTGATGGGGTTCGATCATTTTCCACTTTTAGTTGAGATCCCTCTTTCACTGATTAGAACCAAACCAACAAGTTCTTTTAATTTTGAACATATGTGGTTAAAGGATGCCTCTTTTTTGCCACAACTTCAAGAATGGTGGAAGAATGCTCCCTTCTTTGAAGGTTCTAGGATGTATCAGTTTTGCAAGAAATTATTTTGGTTGAAGGCTCGAATTAAAGTTTGGATTATTTTAGTGTTTAAAAACATTTTTAAGGAAAAGGGGGATCTAGAACAAAAAAAAATTAGATCTTAATGAGCAGATTATTCAGTCTAGAATCAATGAATAGTCATATAAGGATCAAATCCAGGTTAACATATAGTTACAAGAAGTTCTCCAAAGAGAAGAGATTTATTGGAAGCAAAAGTCTAGGGAAAGCTGGTTGAAAGAGGGAGACAAGGAATACAAAATTCTTTCATTCGACAACTAAGATGAAAAGAACTTCAAATTTTATTGATTATATCAAGTGTAAGTTTGGTAATTTGTTAAAAACTACAAAAGAAATTCAGAAGGAAGCAGTTTCCTTTTTTCCTGATTATTTAAATGCCCAAATGACATGTCAGATGAAATCAAGCTAAAATATGAGGAATTGGTTCATAATATTTCATTGTTAGTTTCAAACCAAGATAACCTTAACCTACTCAAGCCTTTTTCTTTAGAAGAAATAAGGTTAGTTGTCTTTGGCATGAACCTAATAAGGCCCTAGGTTCAGATGGGTTTATAGCTTTGTTTTTCCAAAAATGTTGGTTTTTTTTAGGGATTGATGTTTGGAGGGTGGTTGAGGAATCAAGAAAGAGTGCCTACATTTTGAAGCAATTCAATACCACACACATTGTTCTTATTCCTAAGATGGTTTCTCCTTCCTCATTAACATATTTTAGGGTGATTTCTCTATGTAATACCATTTACAAAATAGTTACAAAGGCAATCTCAATTAGGCTAGCTCGGATTTTCCCAAAAATGATCTCTCAGCAACAAGGTGGGTTTGTTCCGAGGAAGGAAACATCAAAAGGGGCTCTAATTGCTCATGAAATCTCTCATTCTACCTCAACTCATAAGTTGGAATCCATGATAATTAAACTTTATATGATGAAATCCTATGATAGGGTCAATTGACAATTCCTTCACCAAGTTTTACTCAAATTTGGCCTTTCCAAGTTCTAGTGCAAATGGATTTTATCTTGCATCTCTAGTGCTAAATTTTTTGTCATTGTCAATGGATGTTCGACTAGTTTTTTCTCATCCTCCCATGGAGTATGCCAAGGTGACCCTCTTTCCCCTTTTTTATTCATTATTTTTGCTGAAGCACTTGGTACGAAAATTGCAGAGGCTCATTGTCAAGGGCTGTGAAAAAAGGATTCTTCTTCCACAAATTGATATAGTTATTTTACACATCTTATTTGCTGATGACATAATATTATTTGGCAGTGCTTCTGTGAAAGAAGAAAAGGCCACCAAGTCAACTTACTAGATTTGATTTGCGAGGTCTTAGGCCAAAAAAGCAATGCAAACAAATCCAAGGTTTTTATCTTCCATTGCTTTCCTTTGTTAGCTAACATATTGGTGCAGCCATGACCGGTGGATCCTCAAAGAGAACTGACCAGCTCATGCAACAAGAGTAACACAATAGAAGCAAGAATAAAACATTGAAAGATTATATAATCATATCACATTTTAATCTTATAACCTCTGGTAACCAACCGGTTAACATCATACATTCATCATAGAACATCCGGTAATCAACCGGTTATATGCAGGCTAACATGCCAGATACAATCCATCCAGAACTCTAATCATGAATCTAAATCCTCATTCTAATCTCTACCCTACAAATGATTACATAATACCATATATATACCCTTCGAAACATATCCGAGTCAGCCACAAAAGATTACATTTACCAATGCAGGAAAATGAAACCTGTAAATAGGTCGACCCCAATAATGAAAGAAAAAGATTACATTTACCAATGCAGGAAAACGAAACGTGTAAGTAGGCCGACCCCAATAATGAAAGAAATTCCTCTGGAAAAAAACAATTGAGAAATGTGGATCAATAGGAAGGTTGACCAAGGACTTCAGAACATTAAGCAAGACCCAAAATAGATCCACACGCTAAGAAACTGCTCCAGAAAAGAAGAAAACCAACTAGTAAGCCCAAAACTGCTCTGGAACCTAGAAACAGTCAAACCGGAAGCAATATATTGCCAGAAAAGAATCCAAATGGACTGAGAATCTTGAATTAAGCACATAAACAAGCCTAGAAACCAAAAATCTGATCTACAATGAAAAACAAGCCACCACCAGAACATACCGGTAGGAACACAAAAATTGCACACAGAATTGAACAAGAACTAAACTAAAAGGAAATATTTTTGGTTGATGCAAGATTGCTCATAGACCGGGGATGCTCGTGCATCACATATTAACTAGAGTTTTGGGCTTCAAATAGGGTAGCTTGTCCTGCAGTTATCTTGGTATTCCCCTCTTTTCTGGGTTGAACAAGAGATGCTTCTGGTCCAAATGGCCTCTTTAGTTAAAAACAAAATTGATTCTTGGAAGAACACTTGGTTATCTCTAGCTAGTAGAATTCTACTAATCAAAATAGTTCTAACATCAATTTTGAACTACATTATGTTTGTCCTCCCTATGCCAAAAAAAGTCAAGGCTGATCTGGAACCCCATTCGAAGAAATTCCTTTGGAAAGGAAATAGCAAGAGTAAAATTCACCTAATGACTTGGGATAAGGTTTGTTCTTCAAAGTACAATGGGGGGTTGGTATTCACAATTTTGATAAGAGAAATATTTCTTTGGGGGCCAAATTAGTTTGGAAGCTATATGCTCATAGTGGTTCTATTTGGGCATCAATTAACAAAGAAAAATACCTTGACTCGGTAGAGCCGGAAATAATTTTCATCATTTTAGACCCTCCACCAGGACCCCAAATATGGTCTAATCTGATTAAATATGGAGATTTACTTCTCCTTGATTTGACATGGTTGGTGCATGATAGAAACTCAACTAGATTCTAGGAGGATTTATGGAACGACTTTCGTCCTTTGGATCAATTGCAGGGACTTGACTCTATAAAGAACACATTACAATCTAATTGGGGTTGTAAAGTAAGTGACTATTTTTAGGTGTCTTGTGTAAATGCATTTTGGCAGTCAAATGGAAGGAATTTTCCATGATTGACTCTCCTAATAATCTATATCTCTCTTTGTCTTTAGAATTGAAGAAGAGAGTGATGTATTTCAAAGATCAAAAGGAGAAACTCACTTGGTTGCCTTTGTACGTTAGGAAATAGGAAAATCATCAAAGCAATATCAAAACTAATTTAGCCTAATCACAAAAAGCTAGAATGCAATGAATCTATCCTAAGCACACTCAATAGAGACATGAAATCAAAACATTCAAAATTAAAGACATATGCAAACCATATGCAGATCTGAATGCTTCCTTCATGCGGCTCCATTGTTCTTCTTTCCTCTTCAAATAGTTTGGTTGTGGATCTCACCTACAAGTGCACATACATGATTGAAAGCAAGTAGGTAAGAAAATTGCTCAAAAGTACTCGAAGCGTGATTGTTTAGAAATTCGATAATCTGATTAGGGGATTTGATTGAAGAAATTCATCCAATTTATAGAAGAATTGGAGAGATGACAAGATTAGCATGATTGTGATTCGAATGGAAATTCAAATCAAGATTAGCAAAATTATGACATGTCTATGACAAATTGCTATGCAAGGGTTTATGACAATTTATGACAAATTCTATGTCAAGAATTTATGACAATTTATGACAAATTTCTATGCAAGGATTGATTGATTGTCAATTATGACAAATTATGACAAATTTCTATGTCATTTCCATGAATTTAGGAGAGAAATAGGAGGAATTTGAAATTAGGAAATTAGAAAATTAAGAAAACTGAAATTGATGAAAATTAGGAATTTGAAATTAGGAAAATTTGATGGAAATTAGAAATTAAGTAAATTAATTAATAATTTGTCATTTATTAATTAATTCACAAAGAGGAATAATTAGCCAATTAAATGAACATTTAATTGTAATGAGAAGACTTAGGATAAATAAACAATTTATTAATCCTAAAGGAAGAAATGACACACACAAGGTTAAATGATTAAATCATGAAACCCTAGAAGATGAATTAGGTCTTGATGAAAGATAATTGACTCGATCATGATTTGATTTTAAGATTGACAAATGACCAATGTGATAAATGATTTGATTGAGAAAATGCGCCAATTGACGAGGAACAATGACAAATTGATCCAAATTGACATAATTGAGACAGACAATGATCGATGACAAATCGATTGCAAAATGACAAAATTGACAAGAGGACAAGGATTGATGATAAATTGATCCAAAATGACAAGATTGAAAATGACCACGATCAATGACGAATTGATCGCAAAATGACAAGATCGAACATGACAACGACCGATGACAAATCGATCGCAAAATGACAAGATTGAAAATGACCACGATCATGACGAATTGATCGCAAAATGACAAGATTAATAAGAGGACAAAACCCTAATTAGGATTAACGATGTCCAACATGATAACAAATTAGCACGCACATTGATGCGATAGGATAAAATCGATCAAAATCATGATTGGATAGTGTTGTCGACAAGACCAAATTTGAAAGCGAGATAGAATGAAGAATGTAGAAGAATGACTCGATGCTCACAAATGATAAAAACCAAGTACGAATCATAGGAGAAATGGTAATGCGGCGCAAAAACCTAAAATGAGGCAATGCGCAAATGTTAAAGTATGACTCCGCAAGCGTTGACCATTTTTATGTGTCTACAGCCTTTAAATAATGGTTTGTATTTAGTCAAACAAGGTTATAATGTGCTTTCAAAAAAACATAGTCCGGACTTTTCTAGAGTCTTCTTTTTGTTGGTCTGGGGCTGGGTTCAGAAAGTGGGTTCATTTGCCTGGCTAGCTTTGAGGGGTAGAATTTTGACTAGTAGTAGACTATCTACCATTGGTATTGCCCCTCTTTTCAATTGTGCACTCTATGATGGTACTATAGAGACCACAAATCATCTTCTCCTTAACTACAATTTTGCACAAAGCTATTGGAAATGGTGTAAAAAAAACTAAATTGGGAGGCTCCTCTTCACTGCAATCTCTATAGTGTTTTTGAGTCCTGGCCTAAACTATATGGTGACTCTTTTTTTTGTCATATGGGAGGTGGCTCCAACTATCATTATATGCAACATTTGGTGGGAAAGAAGCAAGCATATCTTCCAAAAGAAGTCTGTTCGTTGGAACTATTATACAAAAGATTGAAATAACTATTTTAGAGATGGTGAATGCATACACAACTAGTCACAAAAATCTTAATTCCTTGTTCACATCCTGGGATAATATTGTTGTTAGGTATTGGAAACATATGAAACTTCCTTTTAAAGTTAGTCTCATGAATAATTCATCCAAAAAGATTAATAGGAAAGAGATTAGATGGAGAGTGCCACAACCTAACTTCTCCAAGCTTAACTTTGATGGTGTCTCGAAGGGGAATTCGGGGAGGTCTGGTATCGATTGCATTATCAAAGACCATTCAGGTAGTCTTAATGTTGCTTGTTGGACAATAATTCTTGATGGGTCTAATAACATTGTTGAAGCCCAAGCTCTTTTATTTGGAGTGAGATTGGCAGTCACGAATCACATCCTCGATCTTATAATCGAGGGGATCTCTATGAATATTATCCTTTCATTTAATGGCTTTCATGCCCAAAATCGGAAAATAAACTACATTATCCAAGAAATCAGATCTCTTATCCAACATATCCCAAACTTCCAAGTTATGCATTGTTTTAGAGAGGCTAATCAAGTTGTAGATTTTCTTGCCAATCAGGGCTGTGGCATTCAGGATGGAGATACAAAATAGATCGAATAATATGAAATACCTTTTTCCTAATCTTGTTTTTTGGTTATGCTGGTCCAGTTCTCATTCTTTGAGGGTCATTTTTTCACAAAGTATATTCTTCTTTGGATTTGTGTTTTGATGATGTGTCTGACATCATTTCTATTGATCTCGCCCTCATGTAAGTTTCTCTATGTTGGGACAGTTGGCAATCTTCTAATTTATTCTCTACAACCAAGTTGCTACTTGCTCATGTCGCCTCTGCTATATTTCATGTCCACGGGTGCGTTCGGACGGATGCCTCAGTCGAAGGTCTATACTTCAAAAGAATATTTGCAGCTCTCTTGTGCTCCTTTATTTCCAAATTAATGTTGGTTGCTACTCTTTTCTTCATTCCCCCTTCACATGTGCAAAGACATGTTAAAATGACCTTCATTGGGATGTGGCTTCACCAGTTAGTTTTGGCTTCAGTTTTCACTTGCACGGCCTTCAAAATTCAACTCAGGGGAAAATTTCTTTACATGTGTTTTGGTGGGAACAGCCTCGTCTTCTCGTTATTGTCTTCCTTTGTCGTTCCATGTGTAAGCATCCAGCATGCTCTCACCTCTTTGCTTGGACCGAATTGGCTCTTTGCAAACCCAAATCTTCTTCTTGCTGATGTCACTACCTAGTTCGCAATTGTCTGTCGAGCTCACTAAATTTCTGGTTGGTGCATTCATCCACCCATCTCTGTACACTTGGGATGGGTCGATTGCGGATTTACAAAGGTATGACCTTTCTATGGGATCTTTCATAGATTGGGGGTTTCATTAATATGGATGAAATTATGGTTGGTTGTGTGTCCCATTCAGTGTTTGCTTCCATTAGAAATGGCTTTTTTGTTTCATTCTCCAGCGCCCTTCTTGTCTTGGTTGATTTTTATCATGCAACTATTCCAGAACCCTTGTTCTCTTCAGCATTGACAAAAGTTATTGTGATTTGGGAATTATATCATCATGCAGTGGTTGATCCTCACGGATTTCAGTCATCATTTCGTATTCTTAACGACTTAGCTTCTATTAAAGGCAGCTCCAATGGTAGTTAACTGCAATTCGAGCTCTGTTTATTAATTTGTTTGGCTTGGGTGGTCCCTTGACTTTGTTTGATGTCTTTTCGGATGCATTGGCAAACTGTCACAACTGTATTTTGGCTCTCCTCAATTCTAAAGTACATGGTCTCATCTGATTATGAGGAGTTTTGTGATACTTTGGTGGTCTACTCGGGGTTTATGCTTCGATGTGGTCCTCTGGTGGTTCTTTTTTTTCCATCTCTATCTAGAATTTATGCTGTAATATTCTTTGTCTTTTCCCCCCATATGTAATATGATGCTGATCGACTGGAGGTGGTATCTAGTGTAATGGTCATCTCTCAATATTGCGGACATGTTTGGTAGTATTTAAATTCCTAGTGTGGAATCTTATATTTGGCCCTGGTCTAGTTTGAAGATGACCTTGTCTTCCTTGTATAAATTTATCTATATTGTACTTGTATTATTTATTATATATCTATTATAGGCTTCGGCCTCTTTCTATAAAAAAATAAAAAAAATAATGGAAACCTAATATCATTAAATAAATATTAATTAAACACTATATTTTAATATTCTACATCTACAACTTAAGTAAATATTCTACTTAGGTGAAGGGTACCAGCAATCATTATAGCTAACTTCGCGCACCCTAAGCTCGTAAAACAGTACATTGGATTTTGATTTTTTTTTTTATTGTCTCTGTATCCAACTTAAGTGCTTATAGCTATTGTTTTGGCTTCTAGGTAGTTACGACAGACGCTATGGGATTCATTATCCACAAGGGTCAAAAAGTGGTCATTTTAAGTTGACATGCCATGTTCATATTCCCTATTGTCTCCTTAACTGTTTGCTTTGACCACCACAAAATTTGCACAATTGATCCAACACTTATGTATAGATGCCTCAATAATCATGCGTTACTAAAACCAATAAAGTTGCACAATTGATCTAATTACTAACTTTTTTCGCCAATGGGTAGCTATTGGCCCACTAGATGATTTTTTAGTGGACTTTTAATTAGTGAAATCCAATGAATGACAATTGGAACATGGACACTAAGTAGACCCCTTCCCCTACTCTTAATAACTAAATCACCATTTCTCATACATATTGCAACAACTAAAAATAGTATTTCTCAACGCTCTCATCCTAACGATAGATCATAGAATGTGATCCAAAAAGTTGATGCAAATAAATGCTACACAATTGCATCCAAAAACACAATACAATTTTTAAATCTTTCTCAAATATTTTGCAACAATGACAACTAACTACTAGGACCCTAAAATACTACAATTAACTTGGGATGCCCTCTTCACCCTTGCAGATAATCTAAAAAACTAACCTTATCTATTTGGAGTGGTTGGCTGCTTTCCAACTACTCTTGCACCCAGATTTTTAGGTTAGTGGAGTCGAGGTGATTTAGATTCAGCAGCATTAGTTTAATGGCCAAGAAGTTGTCGTATACTCCATGGACATCCAGTGAAGGCAGGATGACGTAGAATAAACATTTCCCACTTTAGTCTTGAGCTTTTCCCTTGGACAAAGTGCCACCATGGAATTCGAACTCCACAGGTCCCCACAAGCAGGCATCCATCACTGTTAAACAGTGGCACGAAGAATCTGGAAGCCCAGAGATCGAATCATGGCCGTCGATAATCTGGCAGCTGTGACCTGGACCTGCACAATACGACGCAGACCATCGGTTGGCCGGTGGCTTTCCAGGCCCGTGCTGTTTTGCCACACCTCCCTGCTTATTTATAACTACTCTACCGCCCTTTTCTTCCCACTCACTGCTCACTAAAGTTCCGGGTACTCTGTCTTTTGACGGACAATTCAAGTGCAGGGGCAAGCCCAAGAGAGTCCACTACAGTTCCATAGGCTATTCTCTGTCCCATAAGCTATTCTTGGTTTTGTGGACGGTAAAATTCGTTTGTTTCTTTCTTTCTTCCAGTTTCGAATATTGTCTGAATATTGTCTTCAATCCAAGTGCAGGGGCAAGCTCAAGAGAGTCCACCACAGTCTCGGATACTCTGTTTTTTGATGGGCAATCCAAGTGTAGTGGCAAGCCCAAGAGAGTCCACTACAGTTTCATAGGCTATTCTCTGTCTCATAGGTTTTTCTTGATCTCATGGACGTTAAAATTCGTTTCTTTCCTTCTCTCAGTTTCAGATACTTTATTTTTTGACGGGCAATCCAAGTACAGGGGCAAGCCCAAGAGAGTCCACCACAGTTCCGGGTACTCTGTTCCGGGTACTCTGTCTTTTGACGGGCAATCGAAGTGCAGGGGCAAGCTCAAGAGAGTCCACTACACTTCCGGGTACTCTGTCTTTTGACGGGCAATCGAAGTGCAGGGGAAAGCTCAAGAGAGTCCACTACACTTCCGGGTACTCTGTCTTTTGACGGGTAATCGAAGTGCAGGGGCAAGAGAGAAAGAGATAGAGATTCGAATGGTCATGGCGCCTGTGAGATCCTCGTCTGTTTCATCCCCTCCATATCAGTTGCTCTTCATTCTAGTGATCGTGGTGCTTTTTCTAACTGGGTCATGGTACATGAGTTATGAATCTGTGTTCGAGGAGGTTATGGAGCAGGTGAAGCTTGTTTTAATGTTGTCTCCTCTGCTGCTTCTGATAATGGTGCACTGGCTTTCTGTCGTTGAAAAGCCCTACATTCCATTGCCTCCCTCAGAGCCCAATGCCATACACAGGGCCGGGAGCTCACCTTGGGGTATGGGATTGCTTGTTCTCCTGCTTCTGCTTATGATTTCTTACCAGTCCACCTTCCATGAATACTGGTTTCCATTGTGGAGCTGAGCTTACATCGTTGCACTCTAAAGATGAGACTTTTTCTTTCTTTCTGTAAATTCTTCATTTGTATGAAATTTTTGGACTCTTTTTTGTTGGATGGCTTAAATCACACACATTAAGCTTTGATTTCTAAGATTTAAAAATGTTAAACACACAGAATTCACTGATATTCTTTAAACTTGCTCAGTATGTGTGGCTTAAGATCTTTCTTGCGCTTTGTGAGTGTCGTTTTTTGAATATAATTGTTTATCAAATGAATGGAATTTCAGTTTTCAGTGTTTTTAAAATTTCTTTTGTATACCAACCTTGTAAGGAAATGGCAAAGAAGTTTCTGGGTTTGTATTTTTATTGTTTTTTTTCCCAGATCCTGCATTTCCTACTCGTTCTTGCATGTAATGGATTTATGTTTCTTCCATGGTCGTACGTTCTAGTGATGTTAGAGATTGCTTCCTCTTCGTGCTTTGACGTGGGAAAACCAAGGGTGATGCATTCTATTGCAACCAAACAGAAAAACAAGAAAAAAGCATCTAGTGGAATATCGAGAAAAGAGGAAATTTAGGCTAAATGATGGCAAAGGAGTTTCTGGGTTTGTCTTTTTTTTCATTTTTTCCCAGATCCTGCTTTTCTAGGAGTGCATTTCATGCTGGTTCTTGCATGTAAATGGATTTATGTTTCACTGATGTTAGAGGTTGCTTTCTCTGCGTACTTTGATGTGGGAAAACAAAGAGAAAAACAGCAAAAAAACATCTAGTGGAATGTTGAGAAACGAGGAAGCTTTGTGCAATGAATGTTTCAATGATGTTAGAGGTTGCTTCCTCTGCGTGCTTTGATGTGGGAAAACAAAGAGAAAAACAGGAAAAAAACATCTAGTGGAATGTTGAGAAACTAGGAAGCTTTGTGCAATGATCCATTTTCTTGATTTGTACAGTGTTTTTGGATTATGATACTTTTACTAATTTAATGAAAGCATAATAGAAGAATAGATCTAATTTTTAATGATTTATTTGTGAAGGTGATGGTCTTGTAAATACTTAATTTTTCTTGAATTTTTTTTCAAATATAAGAATGGAATTTTTTTTGTAAAGTCATATGGTATTTTTGTCATTACGGAGTTGTTATTTATTTTAAATTATCTTTTTTTCATGACTAAAAATTTGTATGGAAACACTTCAACTATTCAAATTTAAGTAGTGGCATGGAGATACAAAGTAATTTTAAAAATAAAAAAAGTCTTTGTAGGTGAATTAAGAGTTTGAAGTTGTGATATGAGGTTCTATATAGTAATGAAGATTGTAGGATGAGTCATTTGTAGATGTAGATCTTTAAGTGGTCATTTAGAAATGTTAATAGAAACTCGCATTAACATGACTCCGATAATCATGCATTGACTGGTAGAACTTTCACACATCCACTTAAGTAACACTTATACAACCATGTAAAAGACTAATAAATGAAGGTCCCTCATTTATTACATGAAAAAAGTATATATGAAATGCTCTTATTGGAAGTTTAAAATGTCACCAAGTTATGTTTAAGTATATATTTTTTACATGCATTAAATAGATGTCATTATAACACTTCAAGGTTGATGTTTACCCTATACACCAAACTCACAAGATCATTTCTTTGCTATCTTCCTTCTCTTGTGACCAAAAAACCCTCTCTTTCATTGCCTTCACAATGTCTTCCATGTAGGGGCAATTTATCTATTGCTTCCAATGTTTTTTATCAACACTTTAAATCACATATGTGATCTCCTCCATCACAAATGTGAAACATTTTTCATGTTTGTCACTCACAAATAGACTATCTTTTAGGTAATGACCTCATTTGATTGCAATTAGATATGTACACTTATTTTTGCTCGTATTGCTCTTTTTTTGGTTTATATTATTTTGATCCTCCAAATTCGCACAATTGTTTCCATGGTTCCCATAATGTCCTTTGCCATCACTTGAATCACATTTAGAGAGGCTTTATTTCTATTGAGGGTTATAAGATTATATAAATGCTGAGAGATTTATGTTGAGGAATTTATAGTTTTATACAATTTTGGACGCCAATGTAGAGCTACATGTATATGTGTGTAGCTCAAACTATGCATAGCTCTACATATATCATACAAAATTCTCCATGTTGTCATATTACAACTCTAATAATTGACTATATGAATAAATATGTATATATATGTATTTATATTAAATTATACACACACACACACACACACACACACACACACACACACACACACACACACACACACACACACATATATATTTGGATACACATAAGTGTTTGAGCATATAAAATTGAAAATAAACTATTTAATTGTGTTTAAGTACGATAACTACATCATATACACTACTGAAAAGAAAAGAAAATATTTAATGATATATCAAATTCACATTTTTTGTATGTTTATATATTTCTACATAGTTTACCTATAACAAAATAAAAATTTCCTGATTCTTGAACTATGGATGTGAAAAAAAAAAATTTACACTTTTAACTATTAATAGATTATATCTTTATAAATATTTGTCTACTTACATACACTTCTATACAAGTTAATATGCATATATATATAATATAACTTTAACAAATCATAGATTATATTTTTCTACAATAATCACTCCCCTGTCGTCAAGTGTGAAGGTCTCACTTGGCCTCATGTCCTTGTACATAAAAGTGTCATATAAAAGCCAAATTCACATTCTTATTTATACAATTGTTAAGGTTTCCTCTTATATGTGCATATGTATGTCTATACACAACTATCATAGTTTTGAATTGTGTATAGCTATAAGGGTTTCTATTACATGCAAGTATGTATATGTGTATATATAGTTTTCTAGACACATATATAGAGTTGTTTATGCATGTATACAATGATTTATGTTTTTATATACAACTTTATATATATGTGAATGGGTAATTGCAAGAAATTGGGTCCACTTTTTGGTCAAAGCATGAAAGTTTTTTTTAATTGAAAATCAAATCTTGTTGTAGTTGGACTTAAAATTTGAAGCATTTACACATTAAAATATTTTAAAAGTCCATTAATATGAAATGTCATATTTTGAGTCTTGTTTTCAAATATGTAATTTACTCTAATCAAGAGATTATACAAATTAATTTTGTATATGATAGTACAAAAACTACTTTTTAAAAGTCATTTTTTAGGACCATACCATGCTCATGTACAACTAGAATTATTTGACCTAAATAAAAGTATTTTATAATTCTTTTCGAAAAAATGTTTGTATTATACTAAATATTGAAGAAGATTTTTTTATTAAAAAAATATTTTATTATTATTTTTTTTGCCTTGATTGTTATTTTTGAAAACCCCTTATTTACATCAAGCATAATTTGAGATAAACTAATCATTTTTCATTGTATAAATAATTGCGCATAGATTGATGACATGTTTTTTTAAAAGAATTAAAAAAAAAAATACAAATAACTATCATTTCAAATTTATGAACCAGTTTCCTTATAAATTAATTAAAAAAAAAAAAAATCAATAAAAAAACAACATATTTGAAAACTAGGCATCATCATCTATAATGAGTTTTAATTTTGTAAAAAAGAAAATGAAAAAAATCATCCATATTGCCAAAATCACTTTTTTCTCTCCTTATTGACATGACCTTGTACTTGTAGCTCCAAGGCTAAGGGTTGAGATACCATGCCTTTCTCAAGCCTAAAATAAAACTAAAAGGGTGGGTCAACATTTCAATTATTTGGAAAAGGTTCCCGCTTTAAAACAGATTCTATTTTTAAAGTGGGTGCCTACTCCAAAAATAAAAGAGGTACGCATTTTAAAATAGGTACCCATTTCTAATATATTTGTTATTTTTCATTTTAATTAAAATGTACCACTAACTACATCTTTGCAACTTATATTCTATATGTACAACCTCATACAGATGATTTTTGCATTTTTTTGTTTATATGTGTTTATACAACCTCTTAGCATGCCATACTATATTCAATTTAAAAAAAAATCAATCAGGGAACTATATTGAAGTGAAATAAAGTATACAAGCTATTTTCAAGAGGAATATGTAAGAGGGTTTTTTTAATTCACATCTACTTGTACTTTAGAATATATTGAAGAAGGCATCTAAATTTAATTGTACTTCAATTTTTTTTGATGCAAAGAACCAAAAAACAACTTTCACAACAAATCTTGACTCATTACAAGCATAACTTCAATCTAGGACCGTGACTAGTTCTTCTTAGTGAACTTGTTTAAGGAACTTGATAAGCATTCACCAAACACAAGAATGGGGTCTTGGACTTTTCATCCCTCTTACAATTCATTTTGATGAAATGACAACATACACCCTTCCAATCATACCAATACAATACGTTCTTGTTAGACTTTCAAATTGCTCAAATGACAAACTTCTCGTTAAACCCGTGAAGAGCATTTTTGATTGATCTTGTTTTAATCCATCCAAGGGCCCATCACACATATTAGATACAAAACCTTAGGAGTATATTCAAGCAATTTTTAACTTGAGAAGACCCAAGATAAAACATTCATTCAACAAACCCTCATGAAACTAGGTTTTTAAGGTTGTCCTATTGTGAAATGCAAAGAACATTCATTAATAACTTTCACTAAACGAATAACTAAGAATATCTCTTTGGTGAGATTGAAGATAACGTAGATACAAAATTTCCCTCCAGTTTTCGTCAAGATTCAATGGTGGAAAAGAAAGTTATGGATTTTTTTCAAAAACTGGTAACCCTAGTTTTTGAACAGAACGATTTGCACAAAAATTACTCTAGCTCACTCAAATATTAATGAAATTCAGTGAGACTAATTGAAAATGAAAGGTGATTCACCCCTCTAATATATCCAACCTAGTTTAGATCATTGAATGAAATATATAGTCCATACAAAGTAAAAGAATAGTCAAAAACCTGGGAGAAACGCATAATTTTTGCACCAAAACAAGGATTTCTTCTTCTCTATTCATTCCCCAACCTTGGAATTCAAATTGGAGGGCATATTCATACATTATCCATCATTCCACAACTTCTCCAACTGCCATATAATTTAAACAATTACAACAATTTGACAAATTAGTTACTAACTTTGACAACTTTTAACAACTTGACTCCAAACTTTCCAAAATGGATCTGAATGATACCAAATGGACTAAAAGGACCTTATTCGACTCCAAAACACTCAAACAACCTAGAAACCAAGAATGAAAAAATGTATGTTTAAGAGGCTTCTAATGCCCCTGCATCATTTTCAATGAGGTATCAATTTAAAAATAGATTAAAATATCATTTAACATTTTTATCAAGAGTGTTTGGTAATCGTGAGATCAAAACAATGTCAAAAATAGAGACTTATGATGCTTGAGGAAATTGAAGCAAATAGAAAGGAGACAAAACGACAAAGAGATAAAAGAATAGAGATTCAAGAAATGAAGAATATTGAAGCATCTAGTTCAATGACTATTGAAGAAAAGAACATTTAAGAGACCATCAATGATGGGATGAATGAAGATGATGCAAATGTGGAAATGGTGAATATGAAAGATTTCAACAATATAGAAAATGTTATTGTAGAAATAATTCCAAATATGTCTTCCAACCCACATTTTGATGGTATTGATATTAGCTATTTTAAAGAAGCTGGATATTACATCACTAAGATTAATCTTACTACTAAAAAAATAGAGATACAAAATGAGAATAAAATCCCTCGAATAAGTGAAAATATTTTTTAACAAAATTGAAGAGAGTGTCTTGGATAATATTCCTAGTAAGATTTTTCGGAGACAAATGAGAACCCATGCAACTAGATTATATGAATTATTTTTTATTAAAAAAAGTGTAGGATTTCAATGTCAAGTCATGGTGTAATTGAGGAAAATGTGGAAAATACAAAAATTAATGAAAATAAAGTATTTTTTTTAAACCTAAAAGGAAAGATGAATTTATGAAACAAGTTATACCTAGTGTTACTAATGTTATTGTTTCTATTGGAAAAAAAAGTCAATCTAAACATATGGATGCTTGATATGACGAGCTATAACAATTATTTTAGTTAATAATTCTATTTTGAATAAAATAATGATAAGTAAGACTAGTGAATTTCTAAATATAAATCTTAAAACTTTGAGAAGAGAAGCAATGAGAAGAGAAAGTATTCAAAATGATCCAATTAAGCAATGTTGGAGTTTTAGAGGTAGATTCCCAAGGTCTAACATGAAATTAAATCATGATATCAAATATTTAAATGAAAAATATTATCATGATAATACAAGGGTATCATATAAAGTTACAATATTTTAAAATTAATATTTATATCAAGAACTCATGATCCTCATCCAAAACATCTATTAGATGTAACTCAAATTGAATTATCTAAAGAAAATTGATGATTTAATGCTACCAAATATTACCTTAACTCAAAGATCATTTGAAAAATCTAAACCTCAGTATGTGAAAATCAATAAATGATAAGTCTCTTATTGTAAAAATCATGTACAATTTTATTATTATTATGATGTTTAACGATATACATTGTATTTTGCATAGTAAATTATGCAAGAATGTGGTATTAATATATCACCTCAAACAATCAAGGAGTTTATAGTAGATTCATTTTGTGAAACATCTAATGGACACTTATTTTATTCAAGAGTGTATTTTTGGACAATGTAATAATTGTGGCAAGCTTTCATTGCTAGGAGAATGTATGCGTGAAATTTGTTGGGAAAAGGGAATAAATGTCAAGTATTTCAGAATTTTTTGAAGTAAATGCTATATTAGAAGAGATGATGGAATAGGGAAATTTGATCCTATATGTGATGAAGGAATATTCTTGGGTTATTCTACTAAGAGCAAAGCATATAGATGCTTTAACAAAAGATTGCAAAGGATAGTGTAAAGCATAAATGTTCGAGTGGATGAGCAAAGCAACAATCAGATCAGATCATATGACTATGGATCGAAAGATGAGATTGTCAGATTAGAACTAGTAATGCAAGAATTAGATCAGAACATTGATCCAGTTGCTCTGGTAACATCAAAAAATTCCACAGTAACTGTTGAAGAGCATAAAGAGTTAGAAAGTCAAGATAATCCAAAGACTCCCAGGTATGTAAAGCTAAATCATTCTGAAAATCAGATCATTGGAAATAAGAGAAAAGGTGTGATGACAAGAAGAAGGTTAGTTGCTAAAGAGGTATGTTTAATCTCTCAAATTGAATGAGAATCAATTATTGAAGCAAGTAAAGATGAGAATTGGATGAAAGCAATGGAAGAGGAATTAAATGAGATAGAAAAGAATAACACATGGGAATTGGTTCCTAGGCCTAAAGATAAAAATGTTATTGAAACTAAGTGGGTATTCAAAAACAAATTAAATGAAGAAGGACAGGTTGTAAGAAACAAAGCTAGATTGGTTTTCAAAGGATACTCACAACAAGAAGGAATTGATTATGACAAAACATATGCTCTGATTGCAAGGATTGAAGCAGTAAGACTATTTCTTGCCTATGTCGCACACAAGAACTACAATATATATCAAATGGATGTCAAATGTGCATTCCTAAATGGAGATCTTGAAGAAGAAGTCTACATTGAGCAACTTGATGGATTTTCACTATCAGAGGACAAGGACATGGTTTGCAGATTGAGGAAAGCCTTATATGGATTGAAACAAGCCCTTAGAGCCTAGTATGCTAGATTGGATAAACAACTTTTGAAGCTTGGATTTAGCAAAGGTAATGCTGATAGAAACATATTATAAGATTGAGCATGATGAGAGACAAAAATCTCTCCAATTTGATGAGAGACAAAACTCTCTCCAATTTAAATTATGGGGGAGAGATTTTCTTGGAGATTGTTGGCAATACACATGAATTGATTATGTGTTGTCATTGATGTCAACACTGCTTCGGTTGGTTGTTGACCTGCTCCGGTTGGACATGGTTTTGGCAGAGGTTATCAAAGATTCTACTTCTGTATGTTCAGATTGTTGGATTCGGTTTTGGAAGGATATTCATGATGATTATATGTATGTCATATTCAGTTGGTTCATGATTTGGTACTCTAGAAGCTATTGATTATGTTCTAGATTGGCAGTTGATGTTCTTGGTCTCGATTGGTGATATTTGATGAAATGGTTAAGTGGTTTTGATGCGGATTCTAGAAATGGTTCTTAACATGCTAAAGATGTTCCTGATCATTTCCCAATTGTTTGGTGGCTTCACATTGGTTAGTGTGAAGATTTAGTGATCCTATTTGGGTTCGGTAGGATATTCTGTGTTATTGACACTGAGGGTTTTTCCTGGTTGGTGTAATGTGTTGCGGTTGATCTTGGTGGGATTTCCGATGGATGTAATTGTTTGGGAATTTGAATTAGGTCATGCTATGTAATATAAATCATAATATTGGTCCGGTGGTCAATCTTTGTATCATGTAATGTAATTTTTGTAATTATGAGTTGAGGGTTGAAGGTTTAGTTGACCTTGTTATCAAGGTTGATGATTTATATATATAGGAGATATGCTTATGTAATTTCAAATTTGGTATTTTGTTTGCATTATCAGAGAGAGGTAAATGTGCGAACAAGGATATATCATTCAATGAAGTGTTGTGGAGAGTTTGATGTTGTAGGGCAGACAACTGTGCTTAACCAGAACTGTAACCAAGCATTAGGAGATGCTATTTTCACAATTTATTTCCTCTAGATTGTATTCTGATGATTATGTAAGTGATACTTCCCTTTTATGTTGAGGAGTGTCCTCTAGGTGGTTGGCCTGATTGCAAGTGTAATCCCCATTGCAATATTTTCACATATTGTTACAGAAGTATTATCTGATTGTGGGTAGGGTTTCTCACCATGCATTTCCACGTCAAAATATTGGTGTTGTGTTTTGTGTACTCTCACGCTTTATATTTCACCACACTGGTCTCATTTTGCTTCGATAGAAGGTTTATAATCTACAATAATTGTTTAACTAGTGGAAAACTGATTCACACCCCCCCCCCCCCCCTCTGAGTTTTCCTTCGGATCATTCTAACAACTGGTATCAGAGAATTCTAATAGAAATATGGACTTGGTATAAAAGGGAAGAGTATGATAATAAGTTTAAATTATTTAGAAGGGAGATGAGAGACAAAACTCTCTCCAATTTGATGTTCTAAAGGTAGAATAGGTTCAGAGGATTTTTTTACTCCCTTCTACAAGAATGCTCTGTGGTTTTATTGAGAAGTATAGAATATTTAAATGCTTGGATTATTCCAGATAGGGGGAGAGAATGTCTTAGGAGAAGGATTAAAGTGCCTCTTTTCCATTGATGTCGAAGGGGGAGAGAGAAATTCAAAATGCTTGAATGAAAGAACTTGTTTAAGGAGTGTTATTCTTAGGGGGAGCGTTTTGTTTGTTGGTTTGCCATCAATAACAAAGGGGGTGATTGTTGGGGAAAGGTTGTCATTGATGTCAAAGGTGTTGGTTAGCCATGTCATTGATGTAAAGATATTCAAAAGTACAACAAAAATTTATGTTAGGAAGATCTACTCCAATATGTTTGCAATATCATCTTGCATCTATTACAGGTGTTTAAGGTGATCCAAAATAATTTGTGAAATGCTACTGAGGCTTGTCTTTTAGACTTGGTGTTTACACTGTAATTTTTTTATGCTTTGCATTTTTCCATAGTTAAGACTTATGTCTTGTAGATTGGAAGGAGAATTAAAACCTATTGGCAAGAGACATTGTTCTGGTGATGATTGATGCATGAGAGATAATTCAGAGTTGTCATTGATGGCAACCCACTCAAGAAATCATATTCGGTGTACATAGATTTGATTTATCAGAAGTCATATTGTTCATAAGGCATAAGTCTGGAAGGTGGAACAAAATAACTGGTAGAACATGTGTACAATGTGCATATCATGATTTTGATTGTGTAATTTTGGTTGCGGTGGTCAAGGTAGTTGATTAGAGGTTTGAGGCAAATTATTCTGTAATCCTGATATCCGGTGTTGATTCTGTTGGCATTATAACAGACAAGGAGAGATTGTTGGCATTTCAATAAGGATATTGAGAAGGTTGTTGATGATTATGGATATAACTGATTAAGGATGTTTACTGTCTTAATATTATTATTTTGTCATTGATGTCAAGAAATTGATTTTCTAATTCAGTATGATGTTGCCATATCTTAAGAAGTATGATTTGATGAGTATAAAGATGTCGGTAAAAGACACAAAAAGAATGTGATGAATAAGGGGAGGAATAAGTTATTCAATGGGCAACTATTACCGAGTTAGACAATGATGAGATCATGATGTTTAGATTGTTTTGATACCCTACATATGTTGTTGATTGTAAGGTTAATACTATACTATGTTACCGAGCAAAGAACCTAGTCGGTAAACCCTAAGGTTATCGCTATCGATTAATGAAGGCAGAATGTCTACCGAGTGAAGTTTAGTATTTACCGAGTTGCAACCGAGTAGTAATAGAATGCATTGAATGAATAAAAGCATTATTTAATGAAGGAAGCTGATGAGCTGGTTATGATTAAATGATTGGTATGCCGTGAATGAAGTTTGTTAAAGAATCTATGGCAAAGGAAAATTGGCAGGAAGATCTACAATGTAGATTGAACCGCAATACCCTAGCACAAGTTCCAAGAAATGTATGCAAGTTCCAAGGTGGGGTAAAACATTTTAAGATCGAAGGATACATTGAACCTGGTCAAAGTTTGAAGATCTAATGACTATGATTGATCATGGGAAATGTGATCAAGGAGATTAAGCGATTGGCAAATTGTTTATAAATAAGGAACTGTTGATAAATAATGCATGCGGGCAAGTGTATGCACAGGGATGCTACGTAGTGATTACCGAGCACAGAAGCTTGAAGACCTGTTTGAATAACAAAGTATAGAGCCCAATAGATGGACAAGATAAGTCCTACTGTATTGAACAAATAAGAATCCGCTTTAGCATTTTTAGATGTGAAGTTGCAGATAGATTTTTATTACTGTTATTTTGCAAAGTGACAGAAAATCTCTTAACCGAGTGGACTTAACAGCTTATTTGTAAAACCCTCTAGCAAGGTGACATTCTGATTGAGTGTTTGAAATCCTTTAACAAGGTCACTTCTAACAAGGTGAAGATCCTAACAGATCTGAGGGAAATCCCTTAACCAGGTCACATCTAGCAATTTGTTTGTAATCTTTAACAAGATTTGCTTTTAACCGAGCATATTCTAGAAGAGTATATTTCTTAGTGGGTCCGAAATCCCACAGTGGTTTTTCCCTATTTGGGTTTCCATGTTAAATATGGTGTTATGAGTGTTATGATGTTTATATTCTTATGAGTTTGCATGTTTAGCAGTTTTGGTTATATTGTTGAATTATATGTTACCGAGGTTGAATCTATTGTTTTTGTGAAAGATTAAGTTTGTATGATTCATCCCCCCCTCTCATCTTATTAGCTTGGCATCTGTACTTAACATTAAATATCAGAATTGGTATCAGAGCTTTGGACTCTAGAAGGAAAAGTTTAAAGGTACTTGAGGAAAAGATCCAAAGATGTATAAGAGGGATGCACCGAAGCTGAACAAGTCAAGTTTCTCTACATGGCAGAAAAGGATGAAGCTGCACCTATCAGGAGTTGGAGAATATGCTGTATATTATCTGGAGAATGATTTTATTACACCGAGCACCTATCCATTGACAATAGAAGAGATAAAAGCAAAGCAAGAACATATCCAAGCAATGATTGAAATAACATCTGCATTGACCGACTCAGAGTTTAATGATCTAGAAGGCTGCAATGATGCCAAGGCAATGTGGGACAAGCTCATATCTGTGTATGGTGGAGATGAACATGTTCAAAGAGCAAAAGTGGATAGTCTAAGAGGAAAACTTGAATCTACGAGGATGAATGAAGGTGAGAACATAACCCAGTACAGTACAAGACTAAAGGAGATTGTTAATCAAATCAAAGGAGCAGGTGGAACTATTGAAGAAAAGGATATAACAAGTAAGTTGTTAAGAACCCTTCTACCAGCTTATGCAATCCGAGTCTCTGCAATCAATGAATTGAGGTTTGTACCCAATATGCCAGTTTCTTTAGATGCTACTATTGGTAAGCTACATGCATTTGAGTTAAGTAACTTTGATAACAGTGGGTCATCGACAAATAAAGTTGAATCTGCATTTAGTTCTTTTCATATTGGTGAATCTAATGATTATAATGATAGAATGAGTAAGTATACTAAAGGGGATCACAATGGAGCAAGTGAAAGATTTCACAAGAACATGGAGGAAGTACACAAATTGTATGAGGACATCAGAAAGCAAGAAGAGTTTGAAGCACTATTAGCCAGAAGGTTACCGAGAGGAAAAGGTAAGTATAAAGGAAAACCACCTTTGAAATGTTTTAATTGTGATAAGATAGGACATATGGCTTCTAACTGTCCTGACAAAGATTCTACTGGAAAGAGAGATTACCGAGATGACAGATAGAAAGATAATCATTACAGAGGACACCGAGACTTCAGAAGAAGAGATAAAAAGTCATGCTTAATAGCCGATGAGGAATCCAATGATGATAAATCAGATGAAACTGATACAAAGGAAGTAGTTTATGTGGCTATCAAAGATGGATCAGATGAAGAAAGGTATGAAGAAAAAGCCCTACTATCTCACATAAATACTAATGATTCTTGGATCATAGATAGTTGATGCTCACATCACATGATAGGTGATAAACACAAGTTTGTTATGTTAGAAGATTATGATGGAGGCTATGTAAGATTTGGTAATGATGCACCATGTCCGGTAAAAGGTAAAAGATCTATAACACTTCTTGACAATGCAAGATGCAATGATGTTTATTGGGTTGAAGGTTTGAAATACAATTTGTTGAGTGTAGCATAGCTAAACAATATAGGATACCGAATACAATTTCAGAAAGGAATTGTCAAAGTTCATGACAAGCATTGAAAGTTAGCTGCTACCGGGACACAAACAAAAGGTAACACATTTCACCTTGACTCAACTTGGAATAAGTGTCTGTATGCAAAGATAGATGATACCTGGTTATGGCATAAAAAGTTTTGTCATGAAAATTTTGATAATCTGATCAAAATAAGCAAGAAGCACTGAGTAAGAGGTCTACCGAGTTTGGAAAAACCTAAGAATGCTATGTGCCGAGGATGCCAGATGGGTAAGATGACAAGATCAAGCTTTACAAGTAAGTCCTACACTCCTAAGGGAATTTTAGATCTTGTGCACACTGATCTTTGTGGTCCTATGAAAGTTCAAAGTTATTATGGTGATAAATATTTTATATTATTTGGGGATGATTACTCATGGATGATATTAGTTATGTTTTTAAAAGAAAAATCAGAAGCTTTTCAAATGTTTAAATGGTACAAGGCAAGAGTTGAAAATGAAACAGGAAGACAACTGAAATGTCTTAGATTAGACAGAGGAGGAGAGTTCACATCTGATGAGTTCAAATTATTCTGCAATGATCATGGTATAAAAAGACAAGTCTCTGCACCGAGAACTCCACAACAAAATGGGATAGCTGAGAGAAGAAACAGATCTATTGTGGATTGTGCCAGAACCCTGATGATTGAAAAGAAAGTGCCACAAACATTTTGGAGAGAAGCAATAAGCACAACAATTTACACCCTGAACTGAGTACAATTGAAGAAAGGAACTTTGAAGACACCATATGAGATCTGGTATGACAAGAAACTTAATGTAAGTTATTTTAAAATCTTTGGAAGTAGATGCTATGTACACAAGGATGATAGAAATGACAAGTTTGATCAGAAAAGTGAAGAAGGAACATTTCTTGGTTATTCTTCTAGAAGTAAAGCATTTAAATGTCTGATCAAATCATCTAACAAAATAGTAGAAAGTGCAAATGTGAAAATTGATGAATTTGCAGAAAGAAATGATGAAGGAAACTCCAAAGAACTAGAAGATTATGATGAATTTGCCTATGTTCAACCAACAAGTCCTACCGAGAAAACTGCAGAAGAAAATGAAGAGAATATTTAGTTACCGAGTGATAAAGAAGATCATACAGAGCCTACCGAGCCTGTATTAGCCAAGTATGTCAGAAGACATCATGCATCAAGTTAGATTATAGGAGATAAAGATGATCCAGTGATGAAAAGGAACAAATTGAGACAGAACACATGTCTGATATCTGAATTTGAATCGAGAATAGTGAAAAAGGCATTTAACAGTGAATATTGGATAAATGCTATGACATAAGAGATTGATCAAATCAAGAAGAATGACACATGGACACTGGTCCCAAGACCGAAGGACAAAAATGTAATTGGTACAAAGTGGATTTTCAAAAACAAGCTGAATGAAAAAGGTGAGGTCATTCGAAATAAAGCAAGATTAGTTTGCAAAGGTTATACCCAAGAAGAAGGAATTGATTATGGTGAGACTTTTGCACCTGTGGCAAGACTTGAAGGAGTAAGAACATTGTTGGCGTATGCTGCTTACAAGAATTTCAAGGTATATCAAATGGATGTCAAATCTGCATTTTTGAATGGTATATTAGAAGAAGAAGTTTTTATTAAACAACCTGAAGGATTTGGTGAAGACAAGAATAAAGATCAGGTATGTAAATTGAACAAATCCTTATATGGTTTGAAACAAGCACCTAGAGCATGGTATGAAAGATTGCACTCTTATTTAATCAAGATTGGTTTTATAAGGACAAGTGAAAACAACAATGTACATGAAGAATGATGAAAATGAAATACTGATCTCGACCATATTTGTTGATGATATTATCTTTTGTGGAAATGACTCTCTATGCAAGAACTTTGGAAATGAAATGAGCAAAGAATTTGAGATGTCATTAATTGGTGAGATAAAGTATTTTATTGGTTTACAGATACTACAAATGAAAGATGAGATTTTCATTACTCAATCCAAGTACATAAAGGAAATCTTGAAGAAATTTGGAATGGAGGATTCAAAACTAGTAAGTACTCCTATGACTACCAACTGTAAATTATCAAAGAATGATGAATCTGCATCTGTTGATAAGACACTTTACCGATCCATGATTGGAAAGCTACAATATATTGTTCACAACAAGCCATATATAGCACATGCAGTAGGTATAGTTGCAAGATTCTCTACAGATCCTAAGGAAACACACATGATAGCAATCAAGAGAATTTTTAGATACTTGAAAGGCTCTGAGGATTATGGCTTAGTATATCAGAAAAGAAATGACTTTGATTTAAAAGTTTAAACTGATGGTGATTGGGCAGACAACATTGATGATAGAAAAAGAACAAGTGGAGGAGCTTTCTTTTTAGGAGAAAGACTAGTGAGTTGGCTTAGCAAGAAACAAGGATGTGTTTCACAGTTAACAACAAAAGCTGAATACGTTGCTGTAGCATTGAATTGTACCAACATAGCATGGATCAAACAACTGTTGGAAGGTATAAATGAGAAAGTTACCGAGCCAGTAACTATATTATGTGACAATACTAGTGCCATTAACATTTCAAAGAATCCTATTATGCACTCTAAGACAAAGCACATCTCTATCAAATATCATTATCTTAGAGAAGAAGCTCAAGAGAAGAAAGTAGTGTTGGAGTATGTTAGCACAAAGAAACAAATAGTAGATATCTTCACCAAGCCACTACCAAGGGACACTTTTGAGTATCTCAGAAGTAAGTTAGGGGTCCTACCCCTATCTTCTACTCATCGACCGAGTTCGGTGAAAGCATCAATTCGATGAATCTACAGAATATTATGTGTGGAATGATGCTGATTTACACACTTTAGGATGTTTTCTAAAGGTGTGCAGGAAACAATATAGGGAACAAGAATTGAAGACAAAATGCTATGACCGAGACTAAGTTGACACACAACAGCAGGAAATCACTTCATACAGGAAGAAATTATGTTTTAGTTCTTTAATTTTTGGCATTGTTGTCAAAGGGGGAGAAGACTGAAGAAAAGGGGAGAAGACTAATGTATGGGGGAGAAGTCTGATAACAGGGGGAGAACATTTCAGTATTTCAGAATCTCACAGCAATCCGAATCAATTGGTTTTGCCATCAATGCCAAAGGGGGAGATTGTTGGCATTATAATAGACAAGGAGAGATTGTTGGCATTTCAATAAGGATATTGAGAAGGTTGTTGATGATTATGGATATAACTGATTAAGGATGTTTCCTGTCTTAATATTATTATTTTGTCATTGATGTCAAGAAATTGATTTTCTAATTCAGTATGATGTTGCCATATCTTAAGAAGTATGATTTGATGAGTATAAAGATGTCGGTAAAAGACACAGAAAGAATGTGATGAATAAGGGGAGGAATAAGTTATTCAATGGGCAACTATTACCGAGTTAGACAATGATGAAATCATGATGTTTAGATTGTTTTGATATCCTACATATGTTGTTGATTGTAAGGTTAATACTATACTATGTTACTGAGCAAAGAACCTAGTCGGTAAACCTTAAGGTTATCACTATCGGTTAATGAAGGCAGAATGTCTACCGAGTGAAGTTTAGTATTTACTGAGTTGCAACCAAGTAGTAACAAAATGCATTGAATGAATAAAAGTATTATTTAATGAAGGAAGCTGATGAGCTGGTTATGATTAAATAATTGGTATGCCATGAATGAAGTTTGTTAAAGAATCTATGGTAAAGGAAAATTGGCAGGAAGATCTACAATGCAGATTGAATCGCAATACCCTAGCACAAGTTCCAAGAAATGTATGTAAGTTCCAAGGTGGGGTAAAACGTTTTCAGATCGAAGGATACATTGAACTTGGTCAAAGTTTGAAGATCTGATGACTATGATTGATCATGGGAAATGTGATCAAGGAGATTAAGCGGTTGGCAAATTGTTTATAAATAAGGAACTGTTGATAAACAATGCGTGCGAGCAAGTGTATGCACAGGGATGCTACATAGTGATTACCGAGCACATAAGCTTGAAGACTTGTTTGAATAACAGAGTATAGAGCCCAACAGATGGACAAGATAAGTCTTATTGTATTGAGCAAATAAGAATATGCTTTAGCATTTTTAGATGTGAAGTTGCAGATAGATTTTTATTACTGTTATTTTGCAAAGTGACAGAAAATCTCTTAACCGAGTGGACTTAACAGTCTTATTTGTAAAACCTTCTAGCAAGGTGACATTTTGATTGAGTGTTTGAAATCCTTTAACAAGGTCACTTTTAACAAGGTGAAGATCCTAACAGATCTGAGGGAAATCCCTTAATCGGGTCACATCTAGCAATGTGTTTGTAATATTTAACAAGATTTTCTTTTAACCAAGCATACTCTAGAAGAGTATATTTCTTAGTGGGTCCGAAATCCCACAGTGGTTTTTCCCTATTTGGGTTTCCACGTTAAATTTGGTGTTAAGAGTGTTATGATGTTTATATGCTTATGAGTTTGCATGTTTAGTAGTTTTGGTTATATTGTTGAATTATATGTTACTGAGGTTGAATCTGTTGTTAAAGGTTAAGTTTGTATGATTCGCCCCCCCCCCCCTCTCATCTTATTTGCTTGGCATCTGTACTTAACTTTAAGTATCAGAACTATCAGATTCATGAGCAAGATTAAAGGTCCGATATCTAGTAATTCAGTTAGAACATAGCTATTTTGGTGTAACGTGTTGGCAACAACAAGGAAGGAAAATTGAGAGGGGGGGGGGGGGTAAATCAGTTTTCACCAGATTAAACAATTTAAGCATAGTCTCAGATCCGATCAACTGTAGCAAGAACAAAGATAAACATAATAACACCAACACGCATAACACCAAGATTTTGACGTGGAAAACCTGGTTAAGGGAAAAACCATGGTGGGAACCTACCCACAACAAGATGATACTCTGTAGTAGTATGTGTAAACCTAGAGCTCACTACTCAAATTACAATGACCTAGAAGGCTACAACCCTCAAGGAAGGTTCACTACTTTACAAAGATATTCAGACTACAATCCGGTTGAAATGAACTGCAAAGATAGTATCTGCTAATGCTTGATGACAGTTCCGATTAAGTACATTTGTCTTCCCTGCAACAATCTTTGCTCAATACACCACACTGAAAGATAAATTCAATTATTCACATATACACCACTCTTTGATAATGCAGACACAACACCCATACCCAAATTAATTGAATATAACACCTATTTATACAAATCATCAACCTTGACTACAAGGTCGATTAAACCCTCATAACCTAATTATAAAATTACATAACACGATACATAAATTAACCACTAGACCAATACAATACCATAGACAACATAGCATAGACCCAAATCAACTCCTCAAACATGCATCATCACCAAAAATATCGCCAAGATCAACCGCAACACGTTACGCCACCAAAAATACCGCATAACACGGAGAATATCATTGGACCCATAAGATCTTCAATAACACACACAATGATCAATGCGAACCATCAAAATACATAAAACATGATTAGGAAACACCAAAAAGATCATTAGAACCATCTGCAAAAGTTGCACCAACACCACTTATTCAAATCTTCATCGATCAACATGCTAACACTCAAGAACACTTAACAACAACAACTCGAACAAGAAAGATAACTTGTGGAGCACCGAATCATGAACCATCTTAAATGAAGATACACATGAACATCCCAAACATTTTTAGGTGTCTACATTTTCCCCTCTTTGACACAATGTCGAAACAACGTTATTTCAAAGAAAACGAATTTTTTTTGCCCCGATATGCCCCGATGATACTTAGGGTATAATGCCCCCTGAAGAGATTTTTTGTGCATTGACGACATGAATGATCTCTCGAAAGAAGAAGAATGTTAGATGAGAGATGGAAGAATGGTTAACTTGGTGACACAAATCAGTTTGATTAGAGGAAAGAAATGGTTAGAATGATTTGTAGATTGATTGAATGATAAGATTGATGGTATTGATAGGATAAAGATAAAGTCTGGTTTCAGGAAGGACACATGCTGTATAAGACAAAAATGATCAAAATGTTTGGTTTCAGGAAGGATACATCATGTATAAGACTGATCTGTCTGGTTATAGGAAGGATACATCCTGTATAAGACACAGATAGATGATCATGTCTGGTTTCAGGAAGGACTAATCCTATATAAGACAAATGATAGATCAAAAACGTATGGTTTCAGGAAGGATACATCCTGTATAAGACGAAGATAGATAAAAAAAATGTCGGGTTTTAGGAAGGATACATCCTGTATAAGATGAAGATAGATAAAAAGGAATAATTGATTGATAGATAGAATAGTTGATGTGAGGAAATGATAAAATTATAGATGAAAAGATTGGAATTAAGTGATGAGAGAGATCATGTTAGAATGATTGGAAGAATTGAAAAGGTTGATTCAAGAAAGGATTCTTGATGAGAGAATGATCTTGATTGATACAATCAACATGATGAGAAAATGAAATGATATGATGATGATGAATAGTCTTCTTGTTTTTATTCATAGTACAACATTTTCATCACTGAGCCTTATTATGTACCAATGAAGCTTTGTACATCAGGGTATGAGGAATCAATATGTAAAGATATCTCATTGCAAAGAAACAAACATGTAGCAGACAAGGAGTGAGCCCTCCATTCTAGGAATAACAACATGGGTCGAGGTATGTGCGGTAGTCACAAGCATAGTTATCCTTCATGAGATACTTGCCGAATGAGTGTACCAATCACAGACACCCACTGGAACTATTTCCCCAGAACTTCATTGGTTCACACCACAAACAACAAACAAAGAAAAAAACTATGCCCATCATGACTCCTCTAGTCACTTGTGGACATCCTTGAGTAACATAGTAGCATAATATGTCACCAAATGATAAAAGATAAAAACTAACTAGGACAAAATCCAACAACCATACTGATTTGTGTCTTTGTGTGATTGCTTGATGTGATAGTTGATAATGTCTGGTTCCAGAAAGTTGCGGACCCCATTTAAGACTGATTTGTCTAGTTCTGAGTGTATCCTCTTTTGTTTAAGAGAAGATAATGATCACTTGATAAGGATAGATTGTCGATTGATAAGACTTGTTTAGTTTGATTGCAGATGTTTGGTTTAAGATAGTTATATCCTTTGTGAACTTCATGCGAAGTCTTTGTTGGATAGCTGCTAGGATATTTGATTCTTGAGAGACATGTTATTGCAAGTTTTTTATGTTTTTCGATTTTTAGTTTGTTTTTGAAGAGCTTTTCGATGTTTAGGGTTTTGGGTATTTTCTCAATGTTTTTGTTCTTTTTTTTTTTCAAGATTGTATTTGAATGTTTTTGTTGTGATTTTTAATTTTTTTAGGACTTTTTTCGAATGTTTTGGTATTTTTATGGTTTTAAAATGTTTTTGGTATGTTGATGTTTTTGAAACATGACTTGCGATTATTTGATAAAGATAAGACTAACCTGGACAAAATCCAGTAGCCATACTAATCTATGTCATTGTTTTTATTTGATCGATGGATTGATTAACAAGACATGTGATCAGTTTGATTGTAGACTTTGAGAGTTTACCTGTTGTTGATCTAATTTGATCGATGGCCCATGCTTTCTTGTTTTGATTTTCAGATTTGTTTTTTGATTTTCGATTTTGTTTTTTATTTTTTATTTTTATGGTTTTTTCCAAGACATTTTCTGATTTTTAGGATTTTTTCAAGATTTTATCTCATGTTTAGGATTTTTGAAAGCTTTTTTTGATTTTTATGATTTTGGAAAGATTTTTTTTTTTTTTTATGATTTTTGAAAGATTTTTTTTTTTTTTTTGTGATTTTTGAAAGATTTTTTATTTTTTATGATTTTTGAACGATTTTTTTTATTTTTATGATTTTTTCAGCTATGCCCCCAGTATGCAAACCTGCATGTCACGATGATCTACAAAACGCGTATGGAGACAATGAATTTAGACATGAGCTATACTAATGCAGTATGCAAGATGAAGATGCAATTCCTATTCGAACAAGGATAATTGTGTGTTTCCTTCATTCCAAAATGCACTAATTGAATCGAAGGTAGGAAATGTTTCAGAGATAGGAGTTCAATCTGTTCTTAGAAGAGTTTAGACCATCCAACCTAACATACTATGTAACCAATATTTATGAATGGAGGGGCGAAAAACTTCTCCACCAATTCTTGAAACTTTGATCTTCTTTTTCCCATGTATGTGCATATGATTTTTTTCCAACTCTTATAACCATCAAAGACCCTTGGAATCCTATGTGACTAGCTACATAGGTTATTCTGACTTCAAAAGCAACCTGGATAGAGCCTCGCTGCCAACAAGCTTTTAGGGCTCCGATGAGGTTATGCACTGTAATCTCTCAAATATTGCTCCATTGCCAACATGCATCCATAGCCCTGATGGAGTTATTCACATGTTCCCATAGTAAAGCTTTTATTATCTCACTTGTATGCGTGATATTTCAGTTATATATCTTTTCTCTTTTTGCCATGACTTTTTTTCTCTTTTTTTTTTTACCTTGACTTGTAAGTAATGAAACCTTCTTGGGTATGACAATTAGAGCGGCGCTAAAGTAGAATTTTGGATTTTTCACTAGCCACATGACCAACTAGGTATCTGTAATGACTTAGAGCTATTGATTAATATGTGAGATATATCAATTGATAGATTTTGGGTAACAAGACTTGATAGTGAAACTTCTACCCAACCAAGGATAAAGCTTAATCACAAGGTGACGTTGAAGATGAATGACTGAAGGTCTCCTAAAGAATTCATGAACAAGTATCTAGGAAATGAGACAACCTTCGTTCCTTTCAGTGCAGATAGGTGAATGACTCAGACAATCATCATGTTTTTATTGATGCAACTATATGAGAAAGCAATAATGATATGCAACTATATGTTATGCAATGGTGATATGCACACAACTATGATGGACTTTGAAATGAAGATATGCAAAGCAGTACTGAAAATTGAAATGAACCCACCCTTAGATGTAATATCTTTTTAGGTGCATGTTGTTATTGAGTTGGTATGAAATTTGTGTAGATAATTCATTGGTCTTTGTTTGAAGAGTTGGATGAACCTGTCTTTTTCAATAGGATATTCAGCTGGGAGTCTTTCATGTACAATTTTCGCTATAGCCTCCTTATTTTCAAACCAATCCAATTGTGGTAGGCCTTCTTGCCCCAGGCTTTCAAGTGTGGATATATGAGGCAAATGGATTATGGTTCTGAAGTTGTGACATGAGCAGGTGTTATGTTTGTTTTTATTGATACACTTGAAGAGGATGATGAAACCAACCAGGTGTTGATCTCATTAGCTGGTGGTATGCTTGTTCCTGTCACTACATTGGTATTTGATGTTGGTGCACATACAATTATTGATAAATTATTCTTTGCAGTATGATTTGGATTGGTGATTTCATTGATGAGGGATCCATGAACAACTTGTGTAGAGGCATTGGGATCATGAAGGAGACTAGGAGAAATGATAGATTCATTTGAGAGGGAATATTGTGAGAGAAATGGAGGATTATGACATGGAAATGAAGGGATGGAGAGATCTTGATCAGGATTTGGAGAAATAATGGGATCTTGTTTAGGACGTGAAGGTGAAGGGATGCTTTGATCTTGACTTGGAAAGAGATTATTAGGAAGGATGGAAGGTATGTCCTGATCTTGCTTGAGAGGTGGATGCTAGATGGGACTTGAAAGAACGTCTTGCTCTTGAGATAAAATGGTGTTATTATGAGTGGAATAGAAAAGGATGAGGGGATCATCATAAGATTCTTGATAGGTAGAGTTTTGATAAAAAAACTTGGGTAGGATGGAAGGGCTTGTCCTTGATCTTGATTTATTTCATGATTGATTTCTTCTGATTTTGGATTATCCTCTTGACATGGGGAAGGAGTTTGCATGTGATATTTTTGGAAGGTTTCAACACTCTGGCATGATGAGGAAGTATTTTGAATGAGATCCTCTGAATCATGACTTGAATTAGATTGGATTGTATGATTGATAGCCCTTGGGAGATTGTGTTATTGGATAGAGATGACATGGATTGGTCTTGTGTGACTTCAGGGGATGATGAAATGGTGGATAAATATGATTGATTTGGAATAAATGGTTGAAAGGGATTTGATTTTGGTTGAAAGGAGTATGATTTTGGGTGAAAGAGGTTTGATTTTGGTTGAATGAATTTTGATTTGGACTTTGGTTGAATGGGGTTTGATTTTGGTTGAAAGAGGTTTTAATGTTGGGTTGGTGTGAATTTTGATTTGGACTTTGGTTGAATGGGGTTTGATTTTGGTTGAAACGGGTTTGATTTTGGTTGAAAGAGGTACTTTGAATGTTGGGTTGATATGATTGGTATGATTGATATGTTGGGTTGAAAGAAAAAGAAGGTTGACCCGACTCTATTGTTGGTTGAACTAAAGTAAGAATGATTTTGTTGGAGAATGAAGGTTGGCATGTTTGAATAGTCTCACAAGAAAAAGAAGGCTATTATGATATTGATTCCTTCGTGGTTATCACCTCCCTCATCATATTTTATAACCAACCCCTATGGTTGCTAGGAATAGTCATGTCTCTCATTTGTTGTTGCAAAGTCTTGATTTGTTGAGCTAAGGTTTCTATGGATGGTGATGGAATAGGAATAGGAGGGATGAATTATTCACCTTCTCTATGAAATGCATAACACCAGTCCATGATATTTGCTTGATTGGTTTGGACCTAGGATTACAACATGTAAGATGTTTTCTCCATTTCTTGAATGTTTGATTTTTATTTTGACGTTGATGTTGACACTTGATCTTGTTGCAGGGTTTTGGTCTTGTTGATATTGAAACTTGACTTTGTTGAGGGGTTGATCTTGTTGATGTTGAAACTTGACTTTGTTGAGGGATTTGATCTTGTTGATGTTAAAAATTGATTTTGTTGAGGGATTTGATCTTGTTGATATTGATGTTGCAAAAACACAGTAGCAAGAAAAGAAAACAATCTAAACTAAACAAAGAGAGCACTTGTTTAAATGCCTTTTTCAAATCCTCATGAATGTTGAGATCTTTTTCAAGACCCCATTTTGTTTTTGATAGTATTTTGGCAATTCAATAGAACATCAAGTAGACTCTCCTAAGGTCAAAAGGTCACAAGTATTACCACAAACCATATCTTGATACTCCATCAACTCAAACAGTTCTATCACATCCCAGGGTGCGCCCATTTTTTTTGCCTTTTCCAAAATTTAGACCAAAGAAGATTGCTCCTCAACTGGCCCGTTATCCTGGGAGATATATGGTTACTTTCTTGGGGGCAGATTCTTGCCCACCCTTGCACTGTGATAATTCAAGCATTTGGTTACTGACTCAGTTGGGCTTCTAATCTATAAGGTGTTTAATTAGGCTTATGTTCGGGTGGGCATAGATCCAATGAATTTAATCATCACTATGCCATTCCAACACCTGTTGATTACAATTTTCATTGCAAACACGTTTATTTTAGAGTGGCTCGGATTACTTGGCTTTAGCCGTTGCCACTTTAGGTCGTTCCCTCTCACTTGGCCTTATGGGCTACTTGGGAGGCAGGCCTGCTAAGGGTTTTATCCTAATGCTGAAATTGAAAGAAAGCATAAAAGAGGTGGGTCTAGATTTTTGATCACCCAAAAGAGGGGTGAGCATATACCTATCACCTCACAAAGGCACAAAACAATGTTCTTTTTAACCCTAATTGCAAAATTATCTAGTCTAAATGGAGATGTTGCTCCATAAAAACATGGTGTTAACTTTATCCCTCATAGCAATTGTGAAGCAAAAAGAAGATTGTTGTGGTTTATTTTATTTGAACCAAATTGAAGTGTTTTTAAGCTACCCCTACAAGAAAATAAAAAAATGTTAGTTGATACATGGTGGGCTATCCAACCCATTTTTTTTTTTCAGTTACAACTTTTGACCTCAATATGAAATCAATTGCGAATGAATATGAAATCAATTGCGAGACATTATGAAAGAAATTGTGAGACATTATGAAAGCAATTGCGAATGAACGTGACATCAATTACGAATTGATGATAAATCAATTGTGCACTAGTTAAACTGGGAAATTTTCAGAAAATTAAAAAAGAATGAAAAGATATAAGACAAGTTATTGAGAGAATGCCTCTTCCTCTTCAATTTCATGAAGTTTTCTCTCTGCCTTTATGAGCCTTTGGTGTGCTTTAAGCTGCATCTTGTGTTGTCTCCTCCTTCTTGCACTTGAAATATTGAATGTAACCCTTCCTATCATCAGATTAGACACATCTCATGCAAAAAAATGAGTTTTCCAGATTTAAAAAATATTTATGGGTTAGGTGCGCAAAACCAATTAACTGAGAAACGACAAACAAAACTTTAATTTTGACCCCTTCTGGCAATTGCGGGGCAATTTTAGCAATTGAGAGACATTATGAAAGCAATTGTGAATGAATATGACATCAATTACGAATTGATATTTGCAATTGCGAATTTCTGCAAAGTTAATTGCGAACCTACAATTTCTGGGTTTGTACGAACCTGCAAAATCAAAGAAATAAGAGAATAAAGGTTAGATCTGTGGGTTCACCATTTGTATTAGGGTTAAAATCATCATAATTAATCAGATTATAAGAGTGACTCACAAACTCTAATCTAATTAGAACTAATCCTAAATAACAATCGAATAATGTAAAATCAATTGAATTGAGCAAATGAATCTAATTAAGACCCCCTCAATTGATTTGACAAAGCTTCCATTGCTCTTCTCCTTGGTTGTTGTTGAATTATCTCTCAGGTATTGCCTTGATTTCCTGCATAGATTAGCAACTATTTCGAAGACTGTGATTCTAGATTGAATTGAGAAAAGAGGTTGAATTTATATATTTTCAACACATAGGAGGTGAGATATAGAACTTAAGTGTGTTGAGACATGGACTAGCTAGGACTCGAACCTAGGACCTTCCATACACTTCTGGAGTGCTCTACCACTGAGCTACTGGCCCCTCTTGGACCAGTCCATCGTAGGTTCGGGTGTGGCTTATTTCCAACACCAACACCCCCCCTTAAGCCACACCTCTCATGTGCTTGGGGCTCCTAGCTTGGACTTGGCTCTGATACCAATGATAGAAGCATACAAGATTTTACTAGCCAATATTATAGCATAAATTACAAACTCAATAATTCATGTGCCTTAATAAAACATGGAATACTTATCTTAAGTTTAAAACATTTCCTTTCATAAGGTGAGCCCATATAAGAAATATCACACATGAATCATCTCTCATCATAATTCCCTTTGACCGACGATGGATTGGTCCAAGAGGGGCCAGTAGCTTAGTGGTAGAGCACTCCAATAGCGTATGGAAGGTCCTAGGTTTGAGTCCTAGCTGGTCCATGTCTCAACAAAGTGTTGATTGATAGTCAACTGAATTTGATTGATAGTCAACTAAATTTGATTGATCAATGGACTAGTCATGATTGACTTGTTAACTTAATTGATTGATCTGTTAATAGGATTGATTGAAGAGTGAACTGAATAGATTAGCCAATAGAGTGAATAGATTGAGGAGATGACTGAATTGATTGATTAGAAGACTGAATAGATTAGTTAGTCCGAAAAAGTTGATTTGGAGTGAAAAAGGAGAGATTGGAGAGTTAACTGATTAGTTAACTAATTTGATCAATTAGTTATGATTTTCAACATGTGTTGTAGGAGATTCATTTGAAATTCAATTTCATTTTGATTTGGATTTGCATTTGGATTTTTGAATGCTGAAATGCACATGAGATTTAGTGAAATTCAGATTTGGTGAAATATGAATTTGGAAGAAATGAAATTAATTGAAATGATATGAAATTCGAATTTGGGAAATGTGAAATGAAATTAGATGAAACTAATTGGAATTAGAATTTGGGAGATTCGAGGAATAAGTTAATTTATTTAAATAATTTAAATGAAATTATTTAAACATTAGAAATGAGTTTAATTAAATAATAAAGATTATTTAACTAAAGAATTAATCGTGATTAATTAAATAAATAATATTTAATTAATATTTAGAAGAAGATTAACTGATTAAATTGATTAGAGAATAGAAATTCGATAATTAGGAGTGTTGAATGGTGATGATTAGAAGAAATCGTTAGTTTAATCAAATAATTAAAAAATTACTTAATTAAATAGGCGAATAATTAGTGTATGATCGATGAGACATTTTTAGGTGTCTACAGATGCTATACTTCAGTTAATTCATTATTTTAATCAAATATAATAGCCTATAAGGCAGTGATCCTTCCTTCGGGTTGTAGCCCTTTTTGTATATGAGCAGTGAGCTCTAGGCAGTGTGCCTGAATGCAAGTGTATTCCCCTTATGTAATATTATCATGCTTCTAGTCATAGTATAATAATATTGTGGGTTCAAATCCCACCATGGTTTTTACCTTTCCAGGTTTCCACGTAAAAATCTTGGTGTTATGGTTGTGTGGTTGATTGCTTCATGTTTTAGCATTTTGCTTTCATTCTTATGCATCTGGTGGTTTAAGAATCAGCTTAATAAGTTTGTAAATTGCAAAACATTGATTCACCCCCCCTCGCCTCTCAGTGTTCATTGGTTCCAATATAACCTGCATGTGAAATATCGTATTCTAGAGTTTTAATGGTTGATGTTCATCACAACCACAAAGTTAGTAATGACAAAGTGTTCACCATGTGAGCTGGTTGACTAGGTTGTTCTTTCAAATTGATATACCAAATGATTGTAATGTGTGGGTGACTATTGAAACTAAATAAGTCTACATTGGGTAACACATAACAGGTCCCTTCCTATGGAGTAACATGTGGGATTTTGTACCTAGCCCATTACACATTTGGTTAATATTAAGGGATTATTGTTGTGGCTAACTTGCAAATGCATTAATCTTACTCTAGCCCAACATGTGCATGTAATAATCATTATAATTGCAGTGTCATAAATTGTAACCTTGTTACAATTTTAAACTACTTTTTTGGCCCTTTCCTTAGTGTGTTTCCCTTAGCTCTTATCCAAGCATATTTCTAGCCCTTATACTACAAAACTAATGTCAAATGTATGCATGGAAATTTGAACCCCTATCTCGAGTTGAGTGCACCTCATCCACAACTTTTTCACCCTATTTTGGGTGTACAAGGGAATTTGGGGTGCCCTTGTCTTATACAAGGATGCATGGGACATCATTTTCCCTCAAAATTGAGCCCAAATTTGAACATGTTAATGCCTGCTTTTGACCAGTTGGTTCCTAATCATGATGTCTTAATATGACTATAGGAGGTCAACC